>NW_009935889.1:12010-52197 GCF_000696875.1 Nestor notabilis
CCTTAGATCTAACCTGAACTTCCCCTGGTTCAGTTTGAACCCATCAGCCCTTGTCCTGTCGCTCCAGTCCCTGATGAAGAGTCCTTCTCCAGCATCCTTATAAGCCTCCTTCAGACACTGGAAGCCGCTCTGAGGTCTCCAGGCAGCTTCTCTTCTCCAGGCTGAACTGCATCTTTATTAGTGACCTGGAGTAGGTGACAAAGTATACTCTCGTTGGGTTTGTTGATGACCAGATCAGGAGGACCAGATAGTGCACTTAAGGGCAGGCCTGCCATACAATGGGACCTGGACAAGCTGGAGGGATGGGCCTGCAGGAACCTGATGAAGTTCAGCAATGACAAACACAAAGCTGTCTTCATGGGAAGGAAGAGCCCCTGGCAGGGATACAGGCTGGGGAATGGAAGGGCTTCGGGAAGCAGCTCTGTGTGTGTGGGAACATGTGAGCCAGAAGTGCATCCTGGCAGCAAAGGAGGCCAACAGCATCCTGTACTGTATCACCAGGCATATATTCAGTAGATCAAGGGGAGTGATCAGTTATTCAGTACTTGTTAGATCATATCCAGGAACTACATCCTTGTATCATACAAGAACCCAGAGTGATTTGAGCAGAGGCCACATTTCATAGTTACTTGTACCTGCCATTTCTTTTGTAGTAAAATAATCTCCTTGTCACTAAAGGCCATCACAGAAGTTTAGTCTTTTGCTCAGAGCAGTTAAGATGATTCAGGTCAACGCTACAGCCCATCACCTCATTACAGGGCATATCTGCAGGGCCAAAGCAAGGTTTTTCCACTGCCCCAGGCAGGTACAAAACTGATGCCTAGATAAGAAAGGGCACCACCGGTATAGCTGCTGGCAGTCTCAACTGTTCCTCTGCTGTGACTTGCTGCCCTCTAGTAGAGGTGGCAAGAAGAAGGCATGTGGCCAAATTTTAGCTGCTCCCAGCAGTTTGAATAAAGGTGCTAATTTACAACCTGTGACAGTGGAAGGTATTCACCTTCCCCTTTGTGCTGTGCCTGCTACCAAGCAGCTATGTTGGGTGGCAGGGTAGTGTAGGTAGCTAAAGGCAGTGAATCCTACCAGGACAGCTGCAGTTGACTCTGAATTGGAGTGGTGGAAGCAAGGTCTTGTTCTTTGCTTTGCTTTCACAACAGGGGCAATAATCTCAAGCAGAGGGTAAAGGGAATAGATTGTCATTGTAGCACCTCTAAATTGGGTGACTCATCTACCTTTTCTTTCCCTCACCTGAGATGATAGCCTCTGCAGCAAAGGTTTTACAGCCTTAGATCTGTGCTACCTATTTACTAGAACTGGCTATGCTGACTTGTAATTGATGACAGCACGTAACCCCTGTGAGGCTAATGCTACATCTCAGCCTCATGTCTGCCAAGAGCTTAGATGTGCCTGTGACAAGGAGCCATGGTAGCTTGCTTGGAAAAGAGGATAACATGGGGAAAGCAAAGAGAAGGATGAATTGTACTAGTTGGGTAGATCCAATGTATGGGCTGAAGTTGTGCTGTGTCAACATTTTGTAAACCAAGGATGTTGTCAAAGCCCCATTACCTGTTGATGTTAGCTGTTATGATGAATGTTCAGCAGTTTTGCAAAGTGCATCATAGTGTTGAATTGTTCACCCAGGAAATCAGGATATGTTTTTAATGACTGCAGGATAGTTCAGTTTGGCTTCAGTGAATTTAGTTCTGTTTTCTTCAGTTGATCGAACTACCAGAGAAGAGGCAAAGGCAGGTTTCATTTCTTTAACTCGGAGCTGGTAGATGTCTGTAACTATTTGAAGAAAAAAGCTATAGGAATTGTGATGGGCTGAGGAAAGAGATTATGAATCTTTCGTTGATCATGTTTTCAGAAAGAGCTAAGCTAAGTTTTCTTTTAAAACCAGAAATATTAACCAAAGACATGGAGCACTGCTTCTTAAACAGTAAGCATTTAGCAAAGTTGTTAATTGGTAGAGCTTTATGATGCTAAGCCTTGCATGACCTTAATTATGGGTCATACTGTCTGTCTAGTGTGTGAAGTGTTGGTATGACCGGGTGACATGTAGACATATATTCATCTCCCTTTTTGTTTTAATAATAGTCTGTTCTTCCAAAAGTGTTCACCTTTAAGGCCACCTGAAGGCAGAATGATTTCACTCTGCATAGGTAGGTAGCAAACCTCTACGGTTTTAACAGTAATAATAGTTTGTTCACATTCAGCAGAGGGAAACCTTCCTCTGGTGTAATCCACATACCAATGCAACAGCATACCGGGACTGTAAAAACCCTACAATCAAGTGGATTTCCACAGCGTAAGCATTGCACTACTGCTGTCACTAGTAGCCTTGTGCTGCTCCCTGTAAAACTTGTCCTAACTGGTATCCTTGTAACACTCAGAGCACTGCTCTTAGGACTCTTCCAGGTTGCTGAGTGAGCCCAGGATAGAAGCTGCTGTATTTAAAGTCTTCCCTCTGTCATCTCTTACACACTGGGTAACCTCTCAGCTGCTGGTGAGATCATTGAAGCTGTAAGCCTGTATGTAACAGAACGTCACTGTGCATCAGCATTGGGAGAACCCTCTTTAGTTTTATTCGAGAAGGATTCTTCCAACTTGCTTAGAGATTTAATTTTGTTTGGCAAAAAGCATTGTAGAAAGCAGCCAGATCAGAGCAATACGTGTATTGCAAACTTATATGGTATAAACAAAGACTGAAGGGAGTTGTAAAACATGGTGAAAAGATTTCTGCTGGGTACTGGCTTGTGATTCACAAGTGTTTGGTGTTGCACTACCACCAGGTTGAGGATCACAATACAGACTTTTGACTGTAGCAGTTGGTATTGCTAATTTCATCCATTCAGAAACCATGAAGCTGATTGCAAAACTTGGTAGTTTGACATGGGGGTGGTGGTGTCTGGCCCTTTTCACACCTTTGGAATTTTCTGGCTTGCAGCAGAGACTCTTAAGTAGATTAATATGTTAATGTTGCCTATATCTTAAATGAAAGCTGAGATTCTCAAACAATAACAACGATACAGGTACTTGAATAGAACAGTCCCACCAGCTTCAGGCCTATTGAAAAGTAATGAATAAAATCTAAAAAGCTGGCCAATGGATCAGGCTGGAGACTGGTGTGCCTGGCTTTGGAGAAGGCCATTGAAAACCAGAGAATCTGTCAGGTAACAGTAAGGCAAATGGATTTGAACAAAAAGCAGTTGCAGTTAATTTCCTTTGAAAATGAAAGTTTATTATTTACTGACTCAAACATCTTCTCTTTTTTTTTTTAGGTGACTTAACTATTCAATCCAAACTTTCTGCCCAATCTGTTAGAGCAGCACAGTTTAGGCTCCCCTTTCTTATGTATTTAACATCTGCCAAATACTTACAGAATGGGATTTTTCAAAGCTGGTATTGTTTCACAGTCAGACAAATTGAAACCAGGAGTGACTGAACCATGCTTTTAATTTAGCACAGACTTCCATCATTGGCACTTAACACAGAAACTGGGGACTGAGCAGAGTACATCAAATTTCTTAATCTCCATACCTCCAAGTTGGAGTTCATGGATGCTACAACGAAGAAAGCTTGGAGTGATTCTGTGCAAGCTTTCCTTTTGTATGAATTTCACTTTTTAGTTATATTAAAATCAAGTATTTTAAAAATATTGAACTCTGATTTCACTTGGATCTAGAGAAATTTAGTATCCTTTATAAATTTACACAGCTCAAGGCAGTGTTAAGAGATTGCAGAAGCTTGTGAATGATGGGGAATGTCATCACTGAAATAGCAAACTTATACGTAAGGCCTTATTTCCAGTCATTCTTAGAAGCCCAGCTCATGTTTGCTAGTGGATTTAGCTGGAGCAGTGGAAGCTGTTATCCCTCCCAATGGGCTGTGTCTCTGTCGTTGAGATTGCTGTGTTTGTGGTACACTAACTGAATGAGATATGCCTCCAGACCTCAACAATTTTCACCCCTGCATGTTAGCCTGTGCTGCATCTGGTGGTAGTTTGTGAGGCTGGTTTTCCCTTTCCCCAAACTGATTGGGAAAAATGGGAAGCAGAATGTAAACTAAAATCCTGCAAGTTCCTAAACCAGGGTGGATGAGGATATGATTTGTAACCTCTTATTCTGATTGTTACCTCTAATTCTTGTGATCAGCATGGAAATGGAGGAAATCTAGTTTAGAGCCAGTAGGACTCTTTATGGAATAGCACTTTATTCATCCTCATTAAAGAATTGTCTTGAAGTACAGACTATAAACCTCAATTTTAATCTCTGCATGGGGACTCTTCCAGATAAATGTAGTCAGGATGGTTTTTGTGAGGAGTTTTTTTAATCTGATTTCCCACAGTCAAGATGACAACAGGGGAAAGTGAGCAGATGTCAGAGAAAAGGGCATCAAAACAATTTTGACAGCTTTGTTTTAATGAGGATCCAATTGATACTGACAAAAGTAAAATTGGAACATTAGCATAGTTCCTGGAAGAGTTCAGGAAATCATTGGAACTAAATGGCGTGACAAAGTATAAGTGACAATTAGGCTTTGCTTGCTGTTTGGTAGGTCAAATGATTGCCATGCTTCCTAATGCCATATAAAATGTAACAGTGGTGTATCTGTATCACAGAGACCTTTGGCCGATTCACTGTTGATGTCTGAATTGTTTTCTCCTCCTGCTTTTCAGACTGAATTTAGAATGTGGGACTCATGATATACAAAAGTCTATTTTAGAGATAATTGCCCTCCTGACGCTCATCAAAGGGTTAGTGTCCAGTGAGAAATGCCTTAAGTGAACAGGCCTTTTTTAAGTTTAAAAAACACAACCAAAAGCAACAACCAGGCACCCGCTTCCCCTTGTGTTCTTGGAACATTGTCTGTTTCATGAGTTCTTTTAAGGCTCGGATTCAGACTATGTCTTCACTTGTAATTAATGGTTCGTCTTGACTTGAAATCTGATCATATTTGCAGATACTAAGAAATGTTTTTAAACATGCCTGTGTCTCTTGTCTGCTGTTGTACAATGTCCTTGGATGATGATGAAAGAAGCAACTATTGAACTGTGTGAAATCATGGACTAGTTAGGGTTAGAAAAGACTTTAAGATCGTCTAGTTCCAAGCCCCCTGCCATGGGCAGGGACATCTCGCACTAAACCATGTCACCCAAGACTCCAGATTGACATCCTAGATTTAGACGCACTAAGAGTCAGATGAGGCTTTCCTGCACCACCATTTGTTTGGTTCTGGAATTTGCCACCAGAACAACTTCACTCCTAGGTCTAATGTAGTTAAATATTTTTGATATTTAATTATTTTACCACTGGTGTAGATGGGCAGTTTGCGAGTGGCTGCAGCGTTTTATTACTGATGCTTTGCTGGTCCTTAATGTGGTGTTTGCAGAATTAATGTACAGGTTCATTTTCTCATCCAACAATTGGTATGTAGGAAAATTGCATTATTTAGGAATTGCCTTTGACTGAAAATAATACCTGACCTAGCTTTCACCATCGCAAATGCTGACTTTCCTTGAGGCATCTTTCACCAAGGTCACTTTGGTGTGTCTCCACTAGTTTTTGAGTGTGCAGAGTGTTATGAGGTTGGGGGTTGAGGAGTGGCCTCACTGTGCTTTGCTCCTCACTGCTGTCGCTGTTCTTTTAATTAGACTTCATTGCTACCCATTCACCAAAGAAAAATTATAATCACAGGCTGCAGCTCTTACTGCACTTACATCACCTAATTGTGGCCTGAAAAAAGAAGGAAAAAGAACAAAGTGCAGCTGCAGAGGTGGAGGGTCATTACTGGGAGAAGGCCAATTGAGACCTGCTCCTCCATCCTCCCCAGTGGTGCATGTAGGCAGCCTGGCAGGTTGTTCATAGCCCCTCAGGAGGGAGCCTCCTCTGGGAAAAGTCCACACTAATGGCTCCTCTGCAGCAGCCGACCACTTCTGGTCATTCTCATGCAGTCCTGGTGTTGGGAACACATGTGCGGGATGCTCTGGTGAGTAGAATCCAGAAATGCTGTTGTTACTGCTAGTGGGTATGACTTCATTCGTGTGTCAGACCTGGGCTTGAGCTACTGACATAGAGGGCCCCTGGGAACCTACGAGAGGGTGATAGTGCACCATGCTTACAAACTGGAGTCAGGGGAGCCCCAGGGCTGCCAGGTTTATCACTTTTTCCTTGGTAGCTGGTGCTTTTCGTAAGAAGATCTCCTGGGAAAATTCACCTTTTGACTAAAAGCAACAACTTTGGAGAAGTTGGAAATGTGAGCCCTAGACCTCTACAAGACAAACAGAAGAAAATCACTGTATCTTATCTTCAAAATCTTCCGGGTTTTAAGTCCTCAAAATAGCTGGCTGCTGACTTCTGAATGGTAACCCTGGGCCTGTCTGAAAATGCTCTTTTCTGGAAGTCAAACATCAGCTGACACGGTGACTAATTGCACAGTGTCAGATGGTGTAGAGCTATTCAGGAGCCTTAGAAAATCATCTAGGTGTCTTTCATCTTTTATCTTTGCTCCTTTTGCACATGCACACACAAAATCCAGTCCTTGATGTGAGGGTAGCGCTTGGGCTTTGCTGGAGTTTTGAATGCTGCTTGGTTTCTTTGGCTCTGATTTTGAAACACTTGCCTGTACCGAAACATTCTGAGAGGTGTTTGCTGACTTGTCTTTAAAGCAAAGACACCCAGTTAGTAGTTTGTTTCCAGGATGAATGTTTACACCAGCTATCCTTGCTCTCAGAGTCAAAGCCGAAATATTTGTTGACCGAAATAATTTATTTATAAGGACTGCTTTTTCACTGATAACCTCATGACTGCATAGGAGTGGAAGTACACTGTGCTGTGCTTTATGCTGTGCTTTCTCTGTATTCTCCTTTGTACTGAAGTGCTGTGCATACTTCTGCTAAAGAACAGAACAGAGCTCAGTGGCTCACCCAGGATTCTCCTCCCTGCCAAAGCACGAGGATTTTGTGCAAGTATGCCATCCTCGTTCCTTCCAGCAGCAGCCAAATTCAGCTGCGCCAAAGAAAGGTCCTGGTTTTTCTTCTTTTCTTCTCTTTTTTTTCTCTTTAATGCAGCCCACACCCCTGGAAGCTGCACTCATATTTTCCACTAACCACAGAGCTGGGAGCAATGGCACGTGTGTTTTAAATAAAGCTGGGAGGAGAACTGATGTAATGATGTAATGCTCTCTGGGATCTGTTTGTTTGGGACTTTTTTGTTCCTTTTCTTTCCACATCTCTCCCCCTCATCCCTTGTCTGCTGTATGGGTTATTTTGCCTAAGATATTTTCTTTCCTTGCTGCAGACTATGGTGGGGTGTTGAAAAGGGTGGCTCTGACACGTCGAGCTCAAGTAGGGATGGGTTTCTTTAAAGTCTCTAAAGCTACAAGGTGGTGCAATGCAGCTTTCTTTCTCTGGAGTGAATTCAGTGAATAAGTGAATTCAGTGATGCTCTGATAGAGCACACGAGCAATGTGTGTCTGCGTTTTCTAGTGGCACGTTGAGCTGCAACTGGCTGTTTCTTCAGCAAGATCACAAAATGGTTTTGGAAGAAAAAAAAAGAGTATTTTGGTTTTAGTTTACTAAAGTGCAGAGAGGCTCGTTCTGGAGTGACGAGTGAAACCTGTTATTCCTCTTCTGCTTTTTCTACTGCTGCTTTCAATGATTAAAATAGTTCAGCTTCTGCACATAATGGCCTGTTTGGGAACATTTAGATCAAGTTTTTATACGTTTTCATGGGGAATTGCTTGGAATGGCTCAATCTGGGGGGTTTTTTTGGGTTTTTTCTTTTTTAAATGGGAATAATTCTAAGTAAATTTCTGCACGTTAAGGTTTAAATTCAGGTTTAAAAATAAAACCAAAGTTCAGCCGAACTGGTTTGTCTCTGGGTATGTGTCTCCCTTCAAGACTTGCTCCTGTTATACCAGGACAGTGTCTCTGCTCTGCAGACCCTCTAGGGAGGCTCCAAGAAATGGGTCTTGGTCACCTATCGAGAAGGCTTAATAATCAGTATTCTGTAGATCTGAGATGTGTTGTGCAGTTAAATGAGAGGCCACCGTGTCATCTGGTCTCTTTGCATGCTATTAGCAAATGGGAGAATTCTGCAGCTAACTTAGAGGGATTGAAGGTTTAAACCCATGCCATTTAGACCTCAAGGTCAAGCCTGAACCCTGGAGGTTAGGATAGCTCAGGTTACCTTGTACTTGCTGTGGGCAAAGAACACACAGGCAGACTGCCTCAGTGGATGATCTGGCATTGCTATTCATTAGCTGGAAGCACCTGGTTTGTGTCTGTGCCCCTGGCCACTCCTGACAATGACACTTAAATTCATAGTCCCATTTTCAAAACAACCTCAGGATATGGAGCCATCTCAGTCTGAGCCTGTCTAACTCAGTGCTGACATGGCTCTTCCCCACTCACTCCATAGAGCCTTGCTCTTGCCCCAGGACCACGTGCAGGGCTGATCTAGCTCACTGAGCCAGCTGAAGCGGTCTGCTTTGCCTTATTTTGTTCTTTTCATTTAGTTTGAACCTACCTTTCTGCCTGGCACAGCTCTGTGTATGGTCAGGAGCGTGCCGCAGCGAAGGGAGTGGGAGCATATAGGGGTGTAAGTCAATTTGGGATGCGGTTGCACAGCAGTTTAATCCAGTCTAAATCGTGTCAGACAGTCAATGTAAATAAACCTGTACTGTAGGGGAGGTGGAGAGAGACTTGCCTTGCTTCAGCTGCAGTAAGCAAGAGGCAGCTGAGGGAGAGCAGAGTGGGACCATCGATTCACCAGCCTCTGCTGTAGCATGTGAAAAGTACTCCAAGAAGCCATAGGAACAGAAGGTTCAGTGCCATGATTGAACAGTGACAGATCCCTCTGGGATGGGCTTGGGAAGCAGGGGTTGTGCATTGGGCTTTTGTGTGGATTTTGTAGTTGGATTTGGGTTTTTTTGCCAGCAAATGAAGTGAGACAATACAGGAAAAGAAGATGCTGACTAAGCCAGGTTAACAAAGCCGTGACATAACTGTGGTGCCAACGTTTTATTCTCCCTCTCCAGAGGCTTGCTCCTAGAACAAACTAAGTAGTAGGTGTCGGTCAGTATTCTCATGGCCTAAGATCAGCATGTATAGCAATGAAAATTAGGAGGCTGTTTAATATTAACCCATTGGAATATGTTTTAAAGCTTCTCTATTTTTCCAGGTGGGGAAAAATCCAGAATTATGTGGCCTTTTAAAAGAAAAAAACCCAACCAAACAAAAAACTTTGTTTAGAAAAGAAAGGAAAACACTAATCTTCTTGGGCTTTGGTCTCTGATACTCATGTAAGTTTGGTTTTTATTTGCCCTTATGCTGAGGATGTCTGCTATTGATAATAGACTAGCATGAGATCTTTTCCAGTAGCTATGTTGCCTTAATATTGAAATACTACATCTTCAAGAGAAAAGCAGAGCTATTCCCCCTGACTGCTGATAAACACACTCTAGACCTCTGGTGTAGATTTTAGATCGATGTTTTTCCCTTAAGAAAAGCATAAACTCATCTGAAAACACAAATATTTATTAATCAGAGAAGTGGATGAACTAATGTCAGAACATCTTTGCTGCTTTTAGGGAAAGCAAGTGCCATTCAGCCCAAAGGAGCTGCCAGGAAAGCAAGTGTTTTTGCAGACTTTTAATAAACCTTAATGCTTTCTTTGTCAAAGTCAACACCATCTACCACATGCAGTGCAAAAGCCGAGGAGAAAATGCTGTGTGGGGAATGTTGCATAAGCTTGGCAGAAGCTTGTGCACAGGAACTCCTCAGAGCTGGCAGTTATTTACCACATTCTGATAAGAGCAGAAGAGTGCGGCTGTAAAATATAAACCTGAGACCAAAGCACTGCTGTGTGAGTACAGCTCAAACCCCAGCACTTTACGCCTGTTAACAGTACTTTGCCCTGCTCAGTGTGTGCTTTAAATGCTAGACCTGACAGTAGTCTTGCATGTTAGTGTAATATTCCTGCAGTGTAAATGCTATTTATAATAAGCTATGACTATAATTTATTTACTAGAGGGAGGAGGAGGGGAGCAGACAAAGAGGCAGTCACTTCATCCTGCTGAAGTCGGTGACCAAACCGGAATGAAATCCAGGTGCCCTGAATCTAGTTCTTCCACTTCCAGTTTTTCCACTAGGCTGTATTTAGTGTGACTGTGGTGTTGTATTTTTATATCTGCATCTCCTTGAGTGGCAGAGATGGAATCCACATGGATATTTCTCTCAGCAGAAGGGGAGACTTCTTATTACTGTTCTCCTTGGAAGCAGGACATGAGTACTATGTTTGACACTGCCATTAGATGGGCTTGTGACTTAAACAAATGAACCATACACTCTTTTTTCCTATGAGCCATAAAGGCTGATTTTTTTCCCTCTTTTTTTATTCCACTGAGTAAGAAACTTCAGGAATACCAAAACCAGAAGTCAGAAGTTATTTTCCTTTTTTTACTTTATGTTTTGATAGAGCTGAAGATCAGTTTGGAGCCTTTTAGCTCTTTTTGGGGGGGTTCTTTTTTTGGAGGGGGTGAAGGTTGGGGTTTTTTTTTCTCTAAGAGATAGCAGATGCATTTCAACAGCCTCAGGACCTGCAGGATGCATAGATTATGCTGTGCCTTATCTTCCCCAGGGCAAACTGCAGCAAACTACTGGCTGAGACAGTGGAAAGTTATAGCTATAACAAACACGTGCAAACAGTGGGGTCACAGTCTGGTATTCAAAACATATATAAGCTTTGGGTGTGCTGGTGACTTCATGAGCCTCCCTTTTAAATCAGCCAAAATAAACTAGAAAGAGAAATAAATACATGCAAGCAGAATTATTTTGAGCTGGGAATAAAGGTGTTTTGCAGTGTTAACAGTTGTGTAGCTTTGATCCTAAGTGCAACCTACGAAGTGTTAGAGAGATCGGCTTAGTGACCACAATAAGCATTAACGTATTTCCTGTAGAAGAGCATGTTGCACGCAGTAAATGTTTTTGCCCTGCAAGTTAGTTAACAAATGCTTTCTGTCAATCTATGGGTATTACTTGTGCTGACAGGCAGATAGAAGACTTAGCCATCATCTTGACAAGATGAATCCCGAGCTCTATTTCTTGCAAAACAATCTTTTATAGGCTTGGTAACCTTTGTTTAGCCAAGCATATACTGAGGGGGAAAAAAGAAAGCATTTTTCTGTAATCCTGTCAATAAGAATGCATTGTCTGGCTGCTTATTCCACCCATCTCTGTGTGATGGCCTCTAGCCCTAGCTTGCCTTAACAGGAAAAAGTAAAAACTGTGTGTGTTTATGAATGAGAAGAAAAATCTTGCTGCAGACTGAATCCAAATAAAAAGACTTATGAGGTCAGGTTCCGGACAAGCTGTCATATATAAATGCTATCCTCAGGGCCTGATTCTGATCTCATTCCTCTTGTTTGTTTCCTTCAGACAAACTCCAATAAATCTGGTAGTGGCTGCTGTGAACTGCCGTGAGGTCAGGCTTCATTACCATGATATTAATTATAAACAAATACTGTAATGACTCTGCAGCTTTCAGAAAGTGTCCTAATGTTTTAGTGGCGGTGGTGTAGCAGGGGTGGTGCAAGAGGCAAGGGCTAATCTCCACAAAAAAGGAAAATCCAGTTTGCCATTTGCAATTTAATGGAGTACAAAGGGGCAGGGGAAGCACTCGACATAAATACAGATGTCTCCACTTCTGAGGCTTTTCTGTGTTCCAACTACTTAAATGAGAATCAAGAATCATATTGTTCCGTGGGCTCGCTCTTTGTTTACAATAACCTCTTTGAAACACGATGTTGAAATGGCTTTCCTGGATTGGCTGTTAAATTCTGCAGGCTGGGACTCCACTGTGAGCACTGGGAACCTTTGGGGGTTTCCTTAAAAATAGCCCAAGGTTTTATGATTTCAAAAGCAGCTGGATTTTGTGGAAACGGCTGGTTCCTCTGCTTCTCTGCTGCTCTACATTTCAAACATAACATCTGTACCAGAGCAAAAAGCCTCAGTAAAGCTCTTACCTGCCTGAACAGTCAAATTTTACCCATCCTTTGCATGGCCATAAATGACCAAAGCATGGGGGTGAGCGAACTGGGCCCAGGGGTTTTATGGATTCGTGAGCTAATGGCAATGAAATACTGTGTACAGTTAATGTAAGTTGTCAAGGATGACAGTTTAACCTCCTTAACATATGCACAGAGACCCTCTTGTTCCTCCTCAAACTGCGCCACGTAAGTCAGCCTCGGCCACGCACTGCACAACGTCACATCTTCACATTGCCTCGTGCTGGCTGTCCATGCAAAACCTCTACTTCCCTTTAGAGTGTGTTTAAACAGATCAACTCCTTTGCCAAAGTCTTCTGCTTATAGTGAGGAGAGTGCCACGCAGAGCATTTGCCAAGGAGAATGGAGCAAACCCACCAAATTTGAGTTAGTGCTACCAAATTGATGCTCTTCTTGCCTGCTGTCCCCATGTACGATGGGTCATTTCCATGCACGCAGTATCATATATGGCTTCCTGTGCTCACTGTACATGAAAGGAGACGGCTTAATGATGGACTTCTAGCCTTTGCTCCAAATGTTGTGGTTTCCTGTTCTTTTTGTTTCATTTTAGCCAGACCCCTGAAGTAATTTGTGCGCCCTGTGGGGTTTTGTGTGGTTTCTATCTGAATACCCATGAAGGAGTTAATTAGCTTGTTTGCAGTATCTCATTAATTCATTTTTGGCTGCGAACTTAATTGCTCCTTTATTACTGATGAGTAAAATAGCTTTAGGCTCCCAATTAAAATGGACTTTGATGGATGTATAAGAGCTGTGCTTTCAGCTTGTTGAATGGGTGGTGGAATCACCATTCTGTGTCCCATCACGGGCTGGGCTCCTTCATGACAGTGCTTCTTGGGGGCAAATTCCTCCCAGTGGCAGACTTGGTCTTGGACTTAGAACCATTAACTTCCCCCAGTGGGAGGGAAATCAAATGGTAGGTAGTGCCTGTAAGCCTATGTGGACAGGTGAAACTCGGAGATGGAACCACTGAAGAAAAGCTTGTTACTGATGCAGATGTACAGAAAAATTAGTCCCCTCCATTATGAAACAGTGACTCTACTGAAGTCACATTCCCAGTGGTGGAGGTCTGGGTTTCTCCCTAGGTATCCGGAGTTGTACTGGAGGGAAAAAGCTGTTTTCAGGTGCTTGGGAACATATCAAGTTCTTGAAATAGTTTTTCTACCCCTTGGTACATATTTGATGCATTGGGGGGTGTGCATCAGTTTGCTTTGCTGGGCTTTGGCTTTTTTCAGGACAGTAGTACTTCCTTTCTTTCTAATGTATTTTGAGATCACTGGGTTTTCCAAGCAGTGTAGAAGAACCAGGACTATCGGTGTTACAAAGAGAAACAGCCATATCAATTGTAAATAAGAAAAGGATAAAAGCTGCAAATCTGTTCCTTTCTTTCCATGTCTGCCTCTCCCCACCCCACCATGAGTCAACATGAAGAATATACTATTTATATTCCCAGTGGTGACTGGTTTGGATCCAATGACCTTTGCAAAAAATCCATTGCCTGCATGGAAAATGTAGTAAAACAATGTAAGCATGCTTACTGCAGGCATGTATGTGTCTTAAAACAATAGGGTCATGAGACTAGCTGAAATCTCTGGATTCTTCTGCAAGAAATGATCCCACATGGGAACTATTATGATGCTCCCTCTGCTGCCTCTCAATCCGCCTCCAATTTTGCCTTAGAGACCTCGCTTGGGCATTGAACTGCAAACAGGGAAATAAGAAAATGAAACATGGTAATCTGAAGGGTCAGTACAGCCCAAAGTGAGGGGACTATGGGCAAGAACCAGAATCATCAAGACAGACATCTACCTTCAGTTACAGTGATTACAGACAGCAGGTGGAAGAGCAGAATCGAGCACTGAAGACTTACACTCTCTACCTTTAATGGTAAATCTACTTAAAAGCTTTTTGAAATGCTTTGAGTACAATACATTTGGAAACACTGTTCCTCAGTGGTTTCTCTTCTACAAAAAGATCTAGAACTTCATAAGCTGAACTCCACAATGTTTTTAATACTGTAACAGCTTATTTGCTTCACTCGTAAAGTCTGAACTCTTTCTGACTTTTCCTTAATTATGGGTTTGGGAAGAATTTCTGTTTCCTGGAATAGTGAAGGGGGAAAATCCTGTTTACTTTAGATAATAATGGTGGGGTTTTTTTGCTTTTCTTAAATCAGAGGCTCACAAGATGACCAGAGTCTATGGCACAAAAATGATGGAACAAGAGGGTGGTGGGACACAACTATAAACCAAAGCAAATAAAAGGAACAAAAAAAGAAAGCAAAGCAAAGAGAGCTGCTGAAGGCTCATGGTGGAACAATCTGCTAACAATTCACTCTGGAATTCTCTATGAAAACTTCAATTCTTGTGCAACAGATGAGCTCGAGCTATGACTGTGCTTTTTCCAAAGGCCAAGAAGAGGTGGAGAGCAGGGGAGAAGGCAGCAGCTTCCTTAAGTGATGCTGTGGCACCTCTGTCCGTGTTTTCGCTGAATGCTTAAACACATGCTTGAGAAATGTGCTTAGAGAGTTTGCTGATCTAAGCTTTGCTTTGTGACCAGCGGTAGCACAGGCTGACTGGAGTTACTGGAGTTTGTTGTTGGTGGTACAGTACAACAGGACAATTGCTTTTTGTTCTCAGAAGTAAGTAATTTGTTGTCTCAGGTTCTGTCCCCTTGGACAGAAAAGGGGAGAATGTGCTGTGAACAAAGGCAGGCTGTGGTTATGACCAGTGGTGGGGAACCCAAAGAGTAAAGCTAAGCTTTCAATTGTATAAAATGGTAACTGCAGCAACAAGACGTGAGGAGGAGAAGGGAAGGACCTGAAAGGCAACTTCTATGGGTGCAGGAAGGCAAAGGGCACACCAGAGACATGTATGGCTCTGGGTAAGCCTGGATCCTGCCCATGGCTTCTCTCTTTCTCTAGGTCCTCGCGATGATGAAACTGCCCTGAACTTGCAAGTTGTTACTCTGAGTGTTGCTGGAAAGAACCACTGCTCAGGGGAACCTCAGTTCCTGGCAAGAGCTGCTTTGTCCTGACTCTGGCAACTCTTTCTGGCCTGTCATCATTCACCTGGTGTCTAGGGACAGACTCTGGGTGAAATCTCTGGGTGATGGTTCTATTTGCAATGCTTTGGCTTCTGTTTCCCAGTACGTACTGGCTTATATGAGGGAATCTAATTAAAGGTAACCTGCCATGGGAAGGCTTCTTTTAACTTATCTAAAACAGAAGTAGGCACTGGTGCCCAGACCTGTGTGTGCTAGTCTGGTCTATGGCTCTGGTGATGGACAGATGTAACCATGTAGACTTTTGGAAGTGCTTTTCAGGAGTCTGGAGAACAAACACAACCAAAATCTGACCCAAGTGTCCTTGCCAGCCTGAACTCTGCTCCTCCTCAACAGAGGTTCATGTGTATTGGAGCAACAACGCTGCTTTAAAGAAAAACCCCAAAAGTTATCATACATTCTGGTTAGTGTTAGTGCTTCAGTGGGTTGTGTCTGGTGATGTCGTGGTCGAGTATCTTTGAGGTTTGATTACTTTTGTAGAAGAAGAACATGAAGCTCGGTTTTTCCTGCTGTGTGGGCTCTGCTGTGTTCAGGGAAAGTGACTTTTCTCACAGTTCCTGCCTGCTTTCTAGTGGAAACATTGCTTCCACCTCTTTCTTCCTGGGCAAGCACCTCTCTGGCTGCATCTAATGTGTCCTCGCTGCCTTCTTTCTGTTCTCATGTGATATTTTTTCCTGCTTATCTCATGCAGTTCCAAGCAATAACTCTCAAATCCTCCAGAATTCCCCTAAGCCTCCAAGGTGGAACTCTGCTCTCACTTCAGTCCTTCACATGGCCTGATTTTTGGGTGGTGACTTCTCTGATTTTGGTTATTTATCTCATAAAGTAGCTTCAATACTTCTTTTACTCTGCCTTTGAACAGGAGATGGTTGTTGTACCCATCATCTCATGGTTGTAGCCAGCAACCTGAAGGGGCTGTGGGGAAGTCCAACAGAGAGAGAGAGGGACAGGATATGGTGGAATTAAGCAGCATAATTCATGGTGCGTTGGACATAAACTATCATTGCCATAGTCTTGTTCTAAAGCTTTTATGCATGCTAGACTTGAGTATTACTGTTCCTTACATTCACAGGGGGCACAGATAGTTCCTCCACATAACCTGCCTCCATCCTTACCTACCACATCTGCAATTTCTTCCAATATATGAGATAATGGTGCAAGATCTGAGGACTCCCAAGAGGTTAGTGGGTAATCCAGGCTGAGAAAAATCTGGCCTAAACTCAATTGCAGTCAATGGCAGTCTAACCATGGGCTTCAGGAAGCACAAGGCTCATCCCTTCGAAGGAGGCAGAATGGCAGTGCAATAAAACGCATCTGAAGAGGTCTGTCATGGCAAATATGTCAAGTGATGCTTTTAGCTTGAAAAGGAAGAAAGGTGAAAGCTTGCAATGTGGTGTTGGGGAAGTTTTTGGTTTCACTATGAGGTAATCTTCTCACTTTTATAGTAATACAACTTCATTCCTTTTGAAAAATGGTGTATCTTGCTAATCTGGACAGATCTGGAGACACTGAGATATATTCTTGTTCGGTATAAACTGGCGTAGCTTTGTGCAGGGGCTGCATACTTAGTGGGAGATGAAAATCTGTCCCTTTGTGTCTCTTGGGGGAAAATTTCAACGACTGTTTCAAAAAGTCACATTTTTTTGTATGGTGGGAGCCCCAGGCTTAATACTACTGTTAAACCAGTGTAAAAGTTTCCTGGTTGCATCTCTGATAGAAGACATTTGGTTTATATACTGCACTGGGGAATGCAGTTTTCACCACAGCGTGGTGAAGTTATTCAGTGTGGTATGTTTCTGTAACAGCACGACAGGGCTTGTGTTCCAAACAGCTTCAGAAAATGTAAGGACAGTTTCCCCTCTGTCTCGCTTTTACAACTTGCATGTTACTACTACACAGTGAAAACTCTGGTAATGTTAGCATCAGACCTGGTAGGTGTGAGAACCACCACACTTCATGGAGCTGTGAACTTCTCTGTCTGTGCTTCGCACCTCGCTGCTATTGTAAAGAGAAGCAGAGCGGCCGTTTGCAAAGCCGAGCTCTCGGTGTCCTGACCAAATCCTTTATAGATGGGCCAATTTCCTTCCCAAATGTTTGATCATGGTGGTGTTGCTGCTGTTCCAAAGACAACCTGGCAAACGGCTTCTTTTTGCTGGCGGGAAGGACCAGTCCTTGGAAATTTAACTCCGAGTTCACCTATTCCCAGGAAAATGAGAGGCAGTTTTCAATGAGCAAAAAGCTTTGGAACTTTAATGCTGGTCAGTCATCCCACATTTTCCCTTCTGAAATCCAGAGAAGTGATTTAGAAAGCAACGACTTCAGTGAAACGGGAAATAAACTGTAGTTGGGAAAATATTTTCTAACCAGATTAATGACAATCCAGAAAGTGCTTCTGAGCTCTGGACTATTGGCTACAGTTAAACAAGAGTTGGGGTTTTTTTTTCCTGATAATGAATGTGCTGCTTCTTGTTTTGCATATTTAATCAAATCATCATGGAGAATATGAAATACATGATATTTTAGAAACTCAGACTTGTTTTGCTGACTGTTCTGGATCCGCTTTTGTCTTTCATTAAGTTTGCCTTAAAAATGTTTCTGATTAGTTACAACTGAAGATTAATTGTGGTACTCAACTTCATCCAGGCATGCAAATGTTTCTGGGAAGCTGACTGTAAACTAGGCCATAAGCAACCAGAGTCCCATAGATTACATCCCAGGGCCAGCTGCTGGGATATTGGAATGATGTATGTTTTGTTGCGAGATAATACAATCCCTTTCCTGGATGTGCAAAAAGATATTTTCCTGGAGGAAAATAGCAAGGGAGCTCTGGAGACAGGGCCGGAGTTAGGAGGAACTTGGGATGGAAGCTAAGATTGTGATTATGAAACCTTCTGCTCGCTGGATGCCTGGGCTTCTCAGCTCCCCAGCACTGGGAGCTCTCTTCTGCACTTGGAAAGGGACCAGAAACCCTTCTGCCTGTGTATCTTAGCCACCAGGGCAGGCAGCATGGCTCGGTCTTGCCCTCTTTCACTGGCCGAGACACTGTTATGCAAGGCACAATGGCTTAATTAGGAAGGCAAGACACACAAATCTCCTCTTTTCCTTCAAACAGGCGCCAGCCTGGGCACAGGGGCATGTCCCTGGGGGTAGGAGACAGAGGATTGAAATCTCTGACCTTGCATCTCCCATTTCTGTGTGACACTTCAACTGCCCCTTTATTTTATGGATCGGGGATGGTACCATTGCTATGTTAGCAGAAAAGATGAAGTCTAGGGCAACTTTTGAAAGAAAGGGAGTAGTTGGGTGTCTTCAGGGCATGCTTCATTGACACAGAGTGTAATAGCACACAGAAAACGCCTACCTGCCCTCTGTCCTTGCTTGTTATGGAAAGTGCCAGAGCTGCCTGCATGCAGCGTGCAACAAACTGGGGTGCTGGATGCTGTTTGTGCAGTGGTCTCGGAGGCACAGTGCTTGTGAAGTCCACTTTGGGGCCTCTTTAATTTTTTATTTTAATATCCTAATTTTAATACTCTAAAGATAAATACACAAAAATTAGGTGTCCTTTTTCTTCCCCCAGAAAGCTGGAGCTCTGCCCCGAGGAGGTGCTCATGAGAGTGTTTCTGACTCTGAGCTTCTTACAGATGTTTGTCCCAGCCCTCCTATGTGAGGGCTTCCCTTGGCAAGCCTGCCTTGAGCTGTGAATGTCACTCACTGCTCCTGCTCTGCTGCTTGGCCCCATGCAATGAATACACCACACAACCATAACCTCTTCCTCTGGTGATAACAATATTGCAAGGAGCCAGCTGTGGTCTCCTCCCAACCCTTTCCCTCTGAAGACTTTCTCCAGATACCTTTTTGACTCCAACACCTCCTCACTTGCACAGAAAAGATAAACCACAGTACATGTCTGCAGCCTGGGATCTCTGTTGATGTGATGGATTTAGCAAACCTGATGTACATCCCTTGGTACAGCTGGGGCAAAGACAAACAGTACGCTAAGGAATGTCTTGGGGAGGTAGAAGAAGTTGTTGTCCCAGCTGTTTCTGGCTGCTTTTCTGCTGGAGATTGCAGGTTGGTAAGGCTGGAGGTGGAACAGGATGACTGCATGTGTGTCAACTGCTTCTGGGCACGCAGCAGTGGCTCAGGCAGCCTTTGTCAGCACATTGTGCTGGAGGGTATTTCAGCACTAATGCAGCTGTGTCAAACCACCAGCTTACCGCTGAATGGGATGTCCCCCCTCTTCCCTCCCACCCTGCAGTTGTGGCACTGCCTCCTTCTTGCACAGGGAGCAGCATCGGTTGATTCAGTTCACTTGAGGAGCACTTTGTTTTCTCTCTAGATGCAGTGAGATGAGCTGGCCCCGGGAGGCTGGTAAGAGCAGGGGAACCCATGCAAAGAGGAAGTGGTGAGAAGGGAGGATTGCCCCTTTAGTCACCAGTAGCTCTTAGACCAAACTCAGCAGTGACAACACAGCCTAATTGAACAGTGAATCCTGTGGCATGCTCAGCATTTTCCCCTTCTCTGAATGTCACTGGGCACAGACTAAGCTGCACACCTAGAAGAAATCTGCTTCCATGCACAAATTAAAACTCACTAATTGTGTCTTATTTGTATGGAATAACCTTTAATGGTTTCTTTGCTGCATATTCTATTTTTTAACTTCTCTCTCAGCTACAAAGTGGACAAAATAAATAAAAAAAAAAATAGGAAAAAATCCTGACAGGCAGAAATGTTGTTGCTCAGTGACTGATGGGAGTGAATTCATTGGGTATTTTGTTTGGTTTGGTTGGGAAAACAAGACTTTCAAAGATAAAAAGGTTGGCAAAGGTTGCCCATTCAGATGGCAATACTTGCCAGTAAATACATAAATCCATGTAGGCAATTTTAAGCCACTTCAGATCCCACAGGACAGAGCAGTGGAAAGCCATTCCTTGAGTTTTAAGATGTTTTTGGCAATAATTAGCTTTGTCCTACAAGGAGAATTAAGCGATCTGCTCACAGATGTTCCTCATGGCTTCACTGAAGGAGATATGTGGGCTGAACTTGCCTCTGCATATGCAAAGGGCAATAAAACAAGCAGCCAAATGGTCAGAGAGGTCCCCATAAATATATCAAAGTTTAATGCTTGGTTTATGTAGCAGGCCCTGAGTGTCTGTAGAGGATGGGTTAAAGCTGGGCTGCCAGACTTGGAAGCAGTGCAGGCACGGATGCATGCCTGTTTTCCCAGCTCTGCTGCGAGAGCAGTGACAGGCAGGGTGAGGTAAGGGGGGGACCAGAAAACAGGTAACATTTTAAACCCCTGGTTGGTGAGCATTTGGTGTGTGTTTGTCAGCACCTATAGCAAAGGGCAGATGTACAGTGTTTGGGTTTGGTTTGGCTTTGTTGGGTTGGTTTTTTTCCCACCCTGTCATTTGACAAAGAGAGCACTGAGGCCTCAAACAAGCAGCAGCTTCTGCCATTGATGCCTATAATAGGACTGTGCTGGTAATAAATTACAGCAATGAGCTTGTTAGCAGAGTCCAGGCCTAAAAACACTTGCTTAGTTACTGTAGCTATAGCTCCAGATCATCCAAGTGCTCGAGGCGACCTGACGTCTGTGACAGGAGAGCTCCTCTAACCAGGCTCTGCCAGGGAAGGGGGCAGGATTTCTCTGCCTTGTATCACTGTTAGTATAGAAGCTCAATAGCACAGTGCTGCTTCAAAGATAAGCAGTGACAGCATTTTTACCCTTTATTTTTTTTTCTTTTCATATATTAATGTGACCTCCTATTAAGGTGTGCACCGATCAGTTGCATGAAGAAAAAACCTGCCCGAGCCTATTCTGCAGGCAGAAAACAGCTTATCTCCAGTCTTCCATGAAAAGACTTAGATGGAATAGAAGATGGGAGCTTGTTGCCCTCAATACTAATCACTGTAATGTAATATGTATTCACTTTTCTCAATTACAGGCCTGAAATGGTAGGCTGTAGTGAAAACTTTGTTTATTCCCCCCCCCCTTCTCTCTGACAATCTTATCATTTCAATGCTGCCTGCTACTTGTACATGAAGGAAGGGAGAAGAGAGAATGATAGCACGAAGCGCCGTGATCCAGGCTTAGAGCAACAAGAGCTGAGAAAATCCAGTGGCAGTCCACAGCTGTGGGCCGCTGTGTGTAGGGGAGGAGGAGGAGGGAGCAGAAGCTCAGAGCTATGTCTGCTGGCTAAGGGCAACTGGGTGTTTCCTTTGTGTGGTGTATCTGATGGCCTCATCTGGCCAGCTCCAAGATCTCAGTCACATCTGGTGCACGTCTCACCTGGGGCAGAGCCAGAAGAGCAGAAGAACTGCCCAGGAGGTGAAAACCAGGATCTGCACAGCACGGCCACAGCCTTGAGCATCTCTGCTGCTTTCCCTAGGCCAGACTGTGGTTTCTTTTCCATCCCCCTTAGTACGTGGCCTTTGCAGTGTGAAGCACAGCGGGAGAGCTGCCCACCGTGGCGGTGGGAAGATGAGGAGGCAGCTTTGCACTGCTACTGACGGGAGCAGGGGAGAGCACAGGGTGCTGGTGTCATGGGGGTATCTGGGAATGAGACAATGGGATGGGCAGTGCAGGGATAGCCCCATGGGAGGGAGGTCTGGAGCAGCTGTGAGATGGAAGGACCTCAAGAGGTTGTGAGGTGGGAAGGGAAGGCTGGAAAGGCAGCAGCTTGCCACGCAGCTATGCTTGGGCTGATGTATCCAGTGTGTTGCTTTCAAATGGGTAAACCATATCACTGGATTTGGCTAGGTTTGGAGAGGCATGTCTGACCAGCTGCATCCTTAGTGTCTGTCCTTTTCTCCTGTAGGATCTAGTCCAAGCTCCAGTAAAGTCAGCAGAACCTTGACTTACTGGATTGTGCCTTTTAGGGCCAAGATATTTGTTCCACTAATATCTTACCATTTGGGCAGGGGGTGGGGGGCCATTGGCCAGCCCCGCTTCCTTCCTCACAGTTGTTTTGGGTCAGTGACAATCTTGTTCTTTTCGGAAATGATCTTTTTTTATAAAAACCCAAACAGAAGATTTGTTTTACAAAAGAATGTTTTTGGTTTTTTGGGTTTTTTTTAGATGATTGAGTTGCAGAAACAATGCAGATAATTTCTTTAACAATGCATATTATTTCTTTGTGGTTTTACATTTCTGTCTTCTTATTTTTTCATGTCTCCCTTTAAAAGGGAAGGGATGAGAGGAGTGATTATAAACTTCTTTTTCAAGAAGAGGGTCCTGAAACTGAGCACCTTGAAACTCCCAAAGGAAGAAAAAAAAGTCTATACAGGGTCACCTGCTTCTTCCCCTGACCTTGCACGTTTCATAGAATCACAGAACGGTTTGGGTTGGAAAGGACCTTAAGATCACCCAGTTCCAACCCCCTGCTTTTGATGCAGCCCAGCACACACTGAAGTGGTTCATGTTCAGTTTCTCATGAACCAACACCCCCAAGTCCTTCTCCTCAGGCTGCTCTGAATCTCTTCTCTGCCCAACCTGTAGCTGTGCCTGGGATTGCCCTTACCCAGGGGCATGACCTTGCCCTTCGCTTTGTTCAACTTCATGAGGTTGGCATTAGCCACCTCTCAAGCATGTCCAGGTCCCTCTGGATCAAATCCCTTCCTCTCCAACAGGTCCATGTCTTTCCTGTGCTGACTCCAGAGCTGGATGCAGTGCTCCAGGTGGGGGCTCACCAGAGCAGAGCAGAGGGGCAGGATCATCTCCTTTGACCTGCTGGCTACTCTCCTCCAGCTGCAGGCCAAGATACGATTGGCCTCTGGGCAGCGAGCGCACATCATCCAACCTTTCATCCACCAGTACCCCCAAGTCCTTCTCCTCAGGGATGTTCTCGATCCCTTCATCCCAGAGGGTTGCCCCAACCCTGGTGCAGGACCTTGCACTTGGTCTTGTTGAACCTCATGAAGTTCTCAAGCTTGTCCAGGTCTCCATGGATGGCATCCTGTCCCTTAGGCTTGTTAGGCATGTCAACCATACCACCAAAAGTTATCCAGTTCTCCAATTAATTTTATATCTGGGGCAGAAAAGAAGTTCTCTATTTGTTAGTGTCCATCTCTCAAACTCAGCAGGTCACAGTCAATGAGACAGCTCAGACCTGGAAGATTACTGAACTGGAAATATGGTTCAGAGTTAAGGTACAGTGTTTTAGTTAGGGGGGCTGATGTATTTGTGAACACAGGCAAAGGTGCTAAGGAAAGATACAGGAAGATATCAAGGTCTTATTCATTCCTAAAATCACTGGCCTCTCTGGTATATTCAAGCTTCCAGTTTTCTGTTTAAACCAATATTTATGCAGAATGAAAATATTCACACTATGAAATTTATAATACATCAGTCCCACTGTCCCCCCAATTATCCAGCCAGCTCTTTGGACATGTGCACTGACAGTGTGAAGAAACAGTGGCTCAAGTGGTTTTGAGTCTGAAGGCTGTTTTTATCTGGTAGCCACTGGTCACTGTGCAACGAGCCCTCCATAAGAATTTTATTGTTTGAAATCCTGAGTTTTGTTTGATTTTCCCCATTTCCTTATCTCCACAGCTTGCCCATCAGCTTCGTGCCAGCCCTGGTCAGTCTCATCTGCGGGGTCAGAGACAGTGAAAGCTCTCCAGTTGCTGGGCGGTTGGGTTTTTTCCTACTGCATGGCTTTGTTTATAGGATTTTTTTCCTTCTACAAAGAGCCCCTTATTGCAGAGAATCTCCAGCACCTTTAGTGCATTTATTGAGAAGCACCAAACCAGTTTTAATGTGTTGCAGAAATGCAGCCACCTGTGAGGAGGAAGGTGGTGTTATTTTTTCAGTTTGGGACAAGGTGTAAGACAAAAATATCTGCCTGAACTTGGAGCATGGAGCACAGGGAGGTGAGGTTCTAGGGGGATGTAAGGTTTCTGGAGTTAAAAGAGTATGTGGAAGGGGTCTGTAGGTACCAGCTTGGGTCTTGCCTGAGAGGTGACATCTCCTCGATCCCTTTTCCTGTGTTATAAAATCTGTTACAGGTTTGGGAAGCAGTGTGCAGTCGGAGTCAGAATGCAATCCCCCCCTGTGATGGCTCCTGCTAAAACACCAGCCAGGTTGAAAAACACTGATCCTTCTAGTGTGCTGTTCCAGAAGGGCTGAGAATACAACTGGGAGCCCATACCCAGGAAAGCACAATGACATTTCAGTGCACAGAAGGATCTGCTTGTGTTGAGGTAATGAAGGACCCCACAGCTGTGTTCCTCCAAGGTTTCTCATAGTAATTTTCCATGAAGCTATGGAAAAATATTTATCCTTCCTTCTATAAACATGTCTGTAGGAGATTTAAGGGGAGGCGTGTTGCAGACACATAGAGAAAAAGTCCCCTTACACAGACATAATTAACAAAATGTCAATGTTTTAATAATCCAGGAGGTTACAGAAAACCTGTGTTTTCTTTGTCACCCATTTCATTTTTGTGTGTAATTGGACACAATATATGTAGTAGAGAGGTTCTCGCCACTTTACCAATCCACTTGCTGGGAGGACCATCCACTGGGATAGTAGAGATTCATGGACCTGTACTTATTTCTTGTTCTTCAGTATGTCTGGGGTGCAGAACATGAAAATAAACACTTATGAGAATGACCCTCCTCTTTTTATTCCCTTCTTGCTCACATCTATCTGGATTTCTTGTCTGTCCTCTCAGGAGCAGTTTTCACGCACTTCCCACCTCCATGCAATCAGCAATATTTCATTGCAGCAAGGCCCTTTTTAATAGTGAGGCTGGTTCTTTTATCTGTAATTACGTCTCTCCAGCATCTTGCCAATGTGCACAGTAAGGTAAAAAGGGAGAGCTGAGCACATGCACACCCTCAGAGGGAAAGTTGTGTTTATGTGGTTGTGGTTACGGTTGGACAGGAACCAGCTGTGCATTCCTGGGCATACACAAGAGATGTGCCTGGATTTTCTGAGTCTGCCAGTTCATTCAACATCATTTCAGCAAAAGGTCTTTAGGTCACAGTGCAAGGTAAGAAAGGAATCCTTTGGCCAGGCATTGTTTCTTTTGCTCATTCACAGATACAAAAGTGCAGGCACTTATAGAAGGTAGAATCTGAACAATCTTCCTGAGAAGGGATGGACTGGCCCTTACTGGAGCACATCTATGTTCAAGCCCAGTTAAGTAGGAGATGATATTATTTTTCTCTGCAACAAGCAGCTTATTCTAAAAATTAAAAAATAAAAAGGCACAAACAAAAAAAGCCAACCACAAAATCCAAACCTAACGAATCTGTCATGTTAGAGCCAGTAAACCCCAACCAAATCTGTCATGTTAGAGCCAGTAAACCCCAACCAAATCTGTCATGTTAGAGCCAGTAAACCCCAACCAAATCTGTCATGTTAAAGGCGATAAAACCTAGAATACCAGTTTTGGAAAGAATCAAGCCACTTTGCAATTTAGTTCCTGATGTGCAGTTGCAATGGACGTTACCATTTTGGGAGTTCCACACTCACATCTTTTCGCCCTATTTTTAATATCTGAATTTTCCTGTTAGATGTTCAAAATAGTGTCAAGGTGTTTCAGTGCCAAACACACCATCTTTTGGCTTAGAATAGGAATGGTATTTCAATCAATAGATTAATTGAAGTCGTAATAGGATTTCTAACCAACAAACACCCCACCCCAGAGCAGTTCAGATATTCTGTGCTCACACTGTAGGCAATAGTATAGGAGTAAGAAAACATGGTCATATAATGGGATTCTGAATGACATTACTGAAGTTTCCTCAATTAAATTTTAAATACTTTTCCTGTGGGGTTTTCCCCAGCATTAATTGAATTTTAAGAAGAAATTGTGGTTTTATCAAAACAGATTTTTGGAAACTGTGTGTGGCCATAACCACATCCTGCTGTGCACTGCTGTGTTATACAGGCCAAAGGGATGTGGCTGTTTCGATGAGAGGAAACACCAGCCTCAATAAGGAAGCTCAGGTGATGGAGTGCTATCCCGCTCCAAGCTGGGCTATTCTACTGATACTTTCTTTCAGTTCAGAGCTTGTTTCTCTCTTATGTCTGAATATTGCTTTTGTTTCAGCTTCCAGACGCTGTCTTTCTTTTCCAAATTACAGATCTGTGTGAACTCTAAGACTATTCATGTTCCCTGTCGGTTACTGGCAATTGGAAAACACATTTACCTTTCATTTTGATTTACTGAGTTGATCATCTCACATTGATCAATGTCAAGTCTCTCCAGATCTCCAGACTTGGTCTTGGCCAATAATGGACTTACTAGATCTGGGAACACAAGGGAGCCCCATTTTTTACACTGTTTCTACACGTAAGGCTGCTTTAGCATCATGCTGTTCAGATGAATTTACTATGGAAGCTGTTAGAGAACAGGCCAGAAGGCTGATCAGTCTTTGTTATTGCTTATCATGTTCTTGTCCCTCTTAAATGTTACCCGCAGTGATTTATACCTACTTACTCTTTTGGTTATTATTATGGATACAGGAGTGCATTGAGAACAACATGGGCAGCTGCAGGATTTCACTAGAAATGCATCCTCTTGCCAAAGGCCACCATGCTGCTAGTCTGTACCGCCTGCCCTGTGTGAGTCTTGGGTGGGTTATGAAGATCTGCTGTTTCCAATGAGGCTCTGTAAAGCATGGGGAGATGCCCTTGCAAAGCACCTTGTGAAACCACAGATCTGTAAGACAGAGATCACATTGCCACTTCCCTTATTTCATGTACTGTGCCCAAAATCTTGCAGTGCAATTATCGCAAGGGCGATTACTACGTTCTACCTGCAACATAAATTCCTTTTCCTGCCTGAGCAGCAGTATGTTTGAAGAAAGCTATCTCCAGGGTCATCATTCTCCTTTGTTTGCACCTGATACTTATTAATAGCACTTGGCAGAGCTGAATTTGACCTTAGCTTGCCCAGGACTGACTACTGTTGACTCCAAGTTACAACATGTAATGAAGCTGGGGATCCTATTGCCACAACAAATCAACACACCTCAAGGTCTTAGCAGGATCCTAGAAAGAAACAGAAGCTCGTTTGTATGCAAGGAAACTAATAAAAACATCCACAATTATGTGAGGGAGGTACTGGCCTGTCATTCATAAGACTGGCTTCTTTCTCTAAATTGCCATCACTCCTCTTTCATCCCTTCCTGCTTTACCTTTCCCCTTCGCCTCTTTCCTCTAGCATACCATAATGCTCCAGTCTACCTATGTTTTAATTTGTACAACAGTTATATGTCATCAAATGACATTCTAGCTGGTTCTCATTGTAATACAAGTAGAAAGTACTATACAATTCTTAACCAGTATATAAAATCAATTCAGAGGAAGGAGTTTATAGTAAAATAATCAAACTGCATGTTCAGTCAGCAGCAAAAGGCAAATGATTTCAGTAGGACAGTTGTAGCCATTCCTTTCGCCTCATGGGATTTACACCCACATAACTGGGGAATGTGTTGTGCCCCTTGCCTTGCTGTCTGCCACTTCTCGTAGCCCTTTGTTTTATATTGGCTAAGTCTTACTTAAATAGTGGCCCTGTCAAGCTGGGAAGAAACAGAAAGCAGAACTGTGAATGAGACAAAATATGATGTAACGATGCTAAACCAAACATGGTACAGGAAAGGCAAGAAAGTCAAGCTCAGTGAAAGCTGTAGAACAAGCTGGAAATCTTTGGGTGGAAGGTTTTTCCAATGGAAAATGCTGATTCATCCAGCCCTTTGCAAAAAGGTGTTAATTTCAAATAAACCTTATTTAGAAGCAGCGATTGAAAACCATTTCCATAACATTACAGTCTACTTTTGAAGGTTTGAAATTACTTCAGTGCTGTCTTTGATTTTATTCAGTCTGGTTTGAAATTTTGATTGGTTTGGAATTTCAGTTTTTGATTCGCTTTTATTCTTGTTCAGAATACGATGGGTTTGTTAATTAATAGGGTTTGATTTTTTATCTTTTTTAATAGAAGTGCTGTCTTTTTTTGCCACAAAGGGGAAAAAAACAACTCCACAAGTGAAGTTATGCAAGTAAATTATAAGAAGAGGGTAGCTGAGTGAGAATAACCCAAAGGGAAAAGCCTACAAAGAAAGTAGAGAAAATCTTGTACAACAGTACCTACAGCAGTACCTGATGCTGAACAGGGTGTTTGGGTGGCAGGGTCTCCAGGACACCCAGCACTGGATCTACACAACCAGACTGTCAAGGTACTTTGGTGAGAGCTCGGCCCTGCATGGTGCAGAGCCGAGCCTGGCACTGGGAAAAAAATGCTGCTTTTCCTCTGTGACTTTCTCAGCTTGCCCTTTGAAAACCGAGGGAGAAGGATGGTCCCCGCTGGCCACAGCCCCTTCCCATGGCATAGGAGGGCAAACGTGCTTTCCTGTTTGATGTCTGGACTCTTCAAAGCTTGAAAGGAGCTTGCAGGGATGATCTGCCTGTATTACTGGCATTTTAACCTCATGGTCCTGTGAGGCTCACTGATTTCCAGCCACTCGGGGTGACCATCCCAGAGAAAACTCTATCCTTCCTTACAGCCAGCACGAAGCAGATAGGGAGAGACTGGCCTTGGAGGCCAGAATAGGAATGAAAAGCAGCATGTTTTCGTAGACTGGCTTCCAGCCAGGTGAGTAATAGCCAGCTTTCATTTGAAATACAGGTAGGCACAACCAAGGAGGACTTGGCAGGGGTGGGGAAGGGGTAACACTGTGTAGGGTTTTGCTTGGGGAGACTGAGCCAGAGAGAACCAGTAAATGCCAGCGAGACACAGCTATCGAAACCTGTTTAAATGGCCCTAAAGGCAGGAAAAAAACAGGAGTTTTTTACATGAAGTACTCACAGGATGAGGCAAAGGAACTGTCCGGAGTCCTCTTTTTATTTAAAAAAAAATAGGACTTTGAGTTTATTTATTTATATTTTAACAGAAATATCATTGCACTAATGAGAGCACAGACCGTCATCAGTTTTTCTACTTAGCGGAAATGATTTTGGCTACCTGCCTGGGGTCAGCAAAGACTGAGGATTCATATGCTGCTCTATGGCTTCCGCAGCTTATACAGTATTCTGCCCACAGAGGCCTTAAGTGTCCAGGTGATAAGGTTCAAGAGAGGTTTGTATCTTGGCTCTTTAGTCAGAGACCAGCGGAATGATGTTTTGCAGCTGTGATACTTGTATCGTCCAAGTTTGGATGTTTTAGCAATAGTAACCCTTTGTAACCATGCTCTTGGAAGCAGCAGAATACACTAGAGGGTTAGGTGGAGAAATGGGAACAGCTTGGCTTAGGGCGAGGGCTGACGCTGCACCTTTGCCAGAGATGGTTTGCTGTCACACTCTGGGCTGTGAACTGCAGCGCATCAGCTGCTGTTCCCTGAGCCGCAGCGCTGTCCTGGCAGGAAGGGTGAGCATCTCCGGTGTGGGTGTGGGAGGGGAACCTGGGGAACTACTGCAGAAGTTGCAGGGTAAGCCCTTTCCCTGCATGAATCAGAGCCCTCGCAAGGAAACACAGGTTTAGCAGCTACCTGGAGACATAAACACCTGCCCTTATTGCTGTAATGGGGAGCAGTGTGGAGGCTGCGGGCCACGGGCAGGGAAATGACCTGTGTCTGTATGAGCAGCTGCTGCTGACCTGTCCACAAATTAGCATGAGAAATGTGCTTGGGCCCATCGTGCGCTGGGATCTCTGTCTGGAAGGGAAACAAAGCACGTGTTTTAGGAATAAAAGCAGAAAAGAAAGTCTAGCACAGCCTGCTGAGCTCAGCGTTCCTGCTCCTCAGAAGGACAACGTTGTGTGACATGCCTGTTGTATAGGAAGATGTGGGGATATGCTAGTAGGATGATTACATCTGATTTGCTGTCACTTAGCATATGAAAAGCTTGCAAAAAAGTGGGTGGGTAGTAGGAATGAGTTGTGATATTAGAAGAACCTGCTGAGCCACCTTTGTAACTACTGCGTTGTTACAAGAGAAAGAGCAAAACCCAAATGGAGCGACCCACCTACTCTGCAGTAATGAACGGCTTTGGTGGTAGAACACAAGTTCTCTGAGTTCCTGGAACAACCTTTTGTCTCATGCAGATTTGATCTCAGCCAGGGCTTAACCACCATTCGAAAGCATATTAAAGACATGTTCTCCTGCAGGTCATGTTTAGACCATGAAAACAGAACTTTTAAGTATGTCAGCTGGCGTGCTTAACTAATGCTGGTTAGAAAAGTTCTAGCTACCTAAAACAATGTTTAAACCAATGAGTGTACACACGTGCATTTTGAAAAACTCATTGGATATTAGTCCCTTTTGATAAACAGTATAATATATATTCAAGATTGTGCTATTTACAAAACACAGACAATTAAAAATGGAGCTTTTTCCCCTTGTAGCTGCGGCCTAAAGCTACACAGAGATTGTTGGTATTTTAACAGTGGTAGAAGATTTTAGCTGTCTCCTTAACCCTCTTCAGATCTGGTTTGGTTTTGTGATGCAGATGGGACGTGCCTGGCTTAGTGAGCTTGCTTATAACCTAGTGATAGGTTCAGCATGGGCACTTTCCCGAAATTAAGGTAAAGAAGGTGGCATGCAGAAGTAATCAGGCCAGCACAGCATCGCTGGCTGAGCATTCGGGTTAGAGTCCTGTTTCACAAGTATGCATTAATAATGACAGGTTCAATGGGCTTGTTTAATTGTGAGATGCTTTTGGCTTTAGGAGTGAATCATCTTTAGCTTCAGGTGCTGGTGATGCCTGTGGTGTGTGGGAGAGCTCCTGGCACGCAGCGGGCCCCCAGGACCCGGCACGCTGGAGTTGTTTATAGCTGTATACGACTCCCCATGTGCAACCCTACAAGCCTCCTGCTCCGGTACGGCCCATGTCCTGTCCCTTTCCTATGCTGTCCAACCGATGGGCTGCACTGGTAGCAACTGATGTTGCTACTTAAGTTTGTCCAATGAGTTTTTCTTCCCCCGCCTCCAAATGTGAACTTGGTAAAATGAAGTACAGTTACAAGATGAAGAGGAGCAGAAAAGCCAGTTGCGTGTTTAGTGATGAGAAATCCCAAGCTCAGGCAACAGTAAACGGGCCTGATTTCTTTTTTTGGCAGATATCTAGGAGAGTCTTACCTGTTATCAGCATAACCTGGAGTGGGGGGGTGTGTGTACACACAGGGCTGGAGAGCTAAAAAAGAAGAGAAATGATGTCCATCTAGCTTAAATATTTACCTAGTTTTAGTTGATTGGGAGAATATTGGAGTTCAGTTGAGCCGAGCACAAAGGGTGTGTTTCTTCACTTCCACGGGGCGAGGGGCTCCTTCAACTGAACTCCTTTTCTCTCCCACCTGCATTTACTGCTAAAATAGTTGTGCTGATGCTATTTCAACACCAGCTCTCAGCGGTGTTAACCTTGTTGTCAGGTTTGACCGCCTCGAGGCTGACCTTGTTGCCAGTGTAGGCAGAAGCCAGAAGGTTGGAAGAACAGACTTTTTCTCTATGCATCTGTCTTGCTTCCAGAGCAGAGGCTGGTGATGGTAACTCTCACAGCACACACAGCTCTGTCCCAAACTCGTGTTCTTGTTTTTATGGTTCTGTGTTTGTTATTGCACTTGGCTTTTGCAGAATTTCCCCTTTAGACTCTTAGGGAAGGGGATGTAGCTGTCTCTAAGGATTATGAACAAATTGTTTTTGTTGACCGTTGTTTTAAATTCTTGATATTAGTAACCCATTTTATCTGCATGTGCAATTAACAGCATAAATCACTGTACGTATATATGTTTGTGGGGTTTTTTGCCAGCTAAAGAACATGACATTCCCCCAGAGCTTTTCCCTGTGACTTCTTTTTCTCCATCCCTCCCCCACCCTCCTTTTTTCCTTGCATTTAGAAGTGCTGGCAAAGAATCCAGCATAAACTTAGAAACTCTCTCCTTCAAACGGGATGTCTGTAGTAGTCATGGTTAGGACTTGGAAGCTGCCTGATCTGAGCAACAGGCTACAGCTTTCTGCTCTTCTCCTGTTACCTCAGCATCTGCAGCCCTGGCAGCGCTAAGGTCTGTTCAGGCATGTCAGTCCATCAAAGCCTGAGGTTAAAACAATGTGGCCTGCTTTGGGGTAAATCTAAAAGCAAATAAAAGACACAGAGTTCTGGCTGGCTTTATTTTTTTTATTTTATTTTATTTTCATTTTTACTTTCTTTTTGCTTTTTTCTTTTAAAGAAGAAGATCCCTGATTTCAGCTTATACCTGTGATTGTTCTGACCATGACTTCACTTCTGTTAGAGGAAATACAATGGACAGCAGCTCATAAGAAAACAACTGTTTTGGTGAGCTTTACTTGTTCCCAGGAAATAGAAATTCCCCATCCTTACTAGAAATATGTATTGGCAACAAGAGACAATTTCTTCAGGATCCCTGAGCTGCCTCAGCCTTGCAGGACGAGGTTGCACAATGTGTTGGCTTCAGCGGTAGACCTGGGTGAAAACACTTCCCAGCCCTGCTCTCCTTTTCCTCCTCCCGTGCCAGTCTTCACTGCTTCCTTGGCTGTGCCAGTCACAGTCTGCACAGTGGTGGTGAATGAACTGCACAGAGACACCCTCAATTGAACTGTCCCCATCCTCCATGTCTATGGCAGAAGGAGAGAGCGAGGGACTGCGATGCAGAAGAGGAACCGGCCCACCACGATGGATACAGGGGTGTGATGGTTTGCAAGGCTGACTGCTCTGCTGGTGGCCTGCGACCATCCTCCCCAGCACAGAGGGCAATGGGGTTCTGGTGTCCCAAGCCAAGGTCTGAGCAGGCAGCAATGATCTCTGCTGTCTGTCCTTCATCCTTTCTTGCTGTTGGTTGCATTGTGTTATGGCAGCATTTTGTGAGAAGTCAATAAAAGCAGAATACACAAACGCTGAGGTGCTGAAGGAAGTGTCAGTGGTGCCATCCTGCATTGGCTCACCCCATGCTGTCAGCCCAGCCGTGTCTCAATTTACCCAGAGCAAACCTGAATCCAGTGTGGAACTGAGCAAAAATGAATAAGCAGAGAAAAAAACAGAACTATGAAGAATCTGGCTAAGAGCAGTGAACTGATTGCAGCAGAAATGCGCTTGGCAGATGTGTCCTTTTTGTTTGAAAATAGGATGCAGACGTTCTTTGACACTTTTATTTGGTTTACTTCTTTTTAAGCAACTTTTCATCTTGCTCTGTGAATGATTGAAGGGAGCACAACTGAGTCTGGAGGGGACTTGTATGTGATTTGAATGTTTGTTGTTTGCCTCACCTCCATTGGTTGCTTGCAGGGTGCTGGTTTGGTTTTTGTTGGTTTCTTTTTCCCCCTTCATTTTTTCATACCTGCCTTGGGAATTCCCAAACCACAAGAAACTTTTACATTAACTCTGCAAATGTTCTCAATGCAAATAGTTGTGCCAGTCTTTTAGCATATCTTCATTAATGGATATATGTTTGCACAAGAACCTGCAGTGTTGTCCATGTTTGTGAACCTTCTTTAAGATGGAATGAAATTGCTATGAATGTTTGCAGTAAGCTCATGAAAAGGAACCTTGAACTCTGCATTTGCAGGATTTTCTTAAACAAATACTTGTAAATACTTCTCCTTTCCCCTGCTCTGCTGTTTTCTCCCATAAGCATGTAGCTGGGGAAAGCAGTACCTGTATGTTCTAAAAAAAATAGAGCTTCATCACCTGCCACTGGAAAGGATATGTTTTAGTGAGCTAAATACAAAATAATTCCTTAAGCTCCTGCTGTGGAGTAGGGGGAAGTGTGGACCATTAAGCTCAGTGCTTACGGAGAGATGAGGGGTAAAAGCTGGGTGAATCCTGCCTGTCCCGCACCATTGCTTACTGGAAATTAAACCTCTTTGTACTGGTAAAGTGGGACTACAGTCTGGAGCAGATGTGACTGTCCCAAAGCAAAGAGCAGTGTTGGTGCTGGCGAGGCTTCCCACTTGGCTTGGTTAATATAGACTGCCTCTGAGAGCCATTTGGTCAGGTCACAGGGGTGGTAGCTCTGTCCTGGTAACTGCTCCATGCTCCTGAATGGAGACACTTCACCTGGGAAGGCTCCTGTCCTTATCAGACATCTGAAATGAGAGGGCTCCAAGTTCCTACATGCAGCCCTGTTTGTTCCTAAAGCCCTCCTTTAGGGATGTCTGTTACTGCACCCCTTTTGCCTCCATCAAGATAGGAAAATTCGGTGTAATTAGTGAAGCCTGTTTGCATATTAAACATGATAGTCCCTGAAAATTTCTCCCATCACACACAGGACACTCTCTGTCTCTGCTTGAATTGTTTGTTTTGAGTAACTCTCATTTACCTGAAGAATATTTTTCTGGTAGTTTTGGGAGGAATAGTTGTATTTTTTTCTTTCATGCTTTGGCATTTTAGACATTCTTGGGCAGTCTTTGAAGGTGGTTTCATGTTGGAGCAAGTGTAATCCCTTTCTGCAAGAGGGGAGACAGCTTTGACTGTTTTTTCTTCCTCAGAGGAGTCGAGTTTCCAGAAGGTATCTGCATATCTATCAGTCAGTTGCTTTTTAGCTTTTTTTTTTTCCCCTTTGTCTTGCTGTTCAAGTCCCAGCAGAAAGGATGTTGTGTTGTCTGCCACGTCTGTGGTTTTGCCCTGTGTTTGTAGAGAGTGTATATATATTTACTATTCCAGTGGAATATACGTGTATCCATTATGATGTTATACAAATGGGCTTTATCTGTTCAGCCCGTGTTTCTTGATTCCAAATACATGATTTGTCCTGAGGAAATAATTTGATTCTGACAGTACCTCCTGGTTTCTGTTCTGACAGGTCTTATCAGATAGTGTAGCCTTTGAAATCTGCATGTCTCTTCCTTTTTGTCTGTTACTTCTACTAGCACAAGTAGAAGTAGCATTGAACCTATGCATGGCCTGGTATGCATACAGCTCTTGTAATACACTCCAAAAGTGTTGGGGCTGCTATCAGTAACTCTTACAATATGTTCTCTTGTGGTTTATGGTCATTTTCTACTCAAATGGTTTCACTTCCTTATCTATTCAAGGCAGATAAACAGATCTGCCATTACATTTATTGAAACAGGAATGTAGAAGTACATACTCTGCTTGTGAGGATGGCTCCTCAATGATGCTATTGGTGTTTCCTAGACCAGGCTCAGGATTTACCTGCACAGCTGCCCCTCACACATGGTCCTGTGCATGCAGGATTTAAAACAGCATTTCACAGCAAGACCGTAGCCTTTACATATAAAACTTTAAAGTTACCCAGGGCAGTATTACCAGAGAAAGGACCTATTTAAAATTTTCTACAGTGGGTTATATCTTTTGCTCTTCCACATCTTTGTTCCTCCTATATGTGTTGTTACAGTAAGAGACTATACTGAGAGACTGTCAAAGCAGAAATGTTGAAATTCTAACAGCAGTATTTAACAGTCTCAGTATTAAAGTGATTTCTCCAACAGACAACCTCGGAAGCGTGCTAAGATAGGTACTTGAGTGTTTGGAAAACTGCTAGGATGGGCTTCTATCACCTGTGTGACCGCTTGGACCACTGAATGTAGGTTAATGTCTAGAAATGTTGAGAATACTGCTTTTGGGAAAGGGCTGATGACAAAAGGCAGTTCATGCAGAGGAACTCATAAACACTGGACAGGTTTGGCTTTTTGCCTATCTCTTCATTGCTTAAATGTCAAACCACTTGTCAGAAATAAGTGGCCTCCTGTGCGTACGTGAAATCAAAAACCTAAGAATATTTATAATACACACAAGCAAAGAACCCAAATACCAAGAATACAAACCAAGAAGTCTGTGACATATTTGTAAGGAGACCAAAGAAGACAGAAAGGGGCAGATCCTGTCGAACCATTGATGAACAATAGCTGCCATTGATTCCAGAAGCACCACGAGCAGCAGCTTGAAGAAACTCCAGCTGTGCTCCAGAAACATCCTCAAACCTCAGGAAGTATCACACGCAGGAAGTATGTTGAGAAGTGCTTAATTAATACCAGTGGTACAAAGCTAGCAATTTGCATGAACATGGAATATTAGAAGTCAAACTCTACCTTACTGATGAGGACAGAAATGATGTAACTTTGAACGGGGTGGCTCAGAAAGCTAGGAATGTTGCAGCTTTGTTCCAAGACAGTAGAGAGATCACATAGAACGCGGTGTAAACAGAGAGAAGAAAAAGTATAAAGATAAACCAAGTCTGGTTCAGGAATGAATGTATCGAAGAAGGCAGGAAAAGATGAACAAATAAGAAGGAAGTTCTGGAGAGGTGAAAATCCAACTGTATTAAAAAATGCTCCAAGAACAGTGTCACCTGCACTGATTGTGGCAGATGAGATCATTATTAAAGAGTTTGTAAGCATATGTAGAGAAAACAAATAATAATTGCTGTACCAAAACAGTGCTCCAACTCTAGAGTAACAGTGTGAAATGGTTATAAACCTCAGTGTAGCACCAGCACAGGGCAGCTGCATGCAGACAGGAAACTGTATGCCATGTAAGAGGGTGTGTTATCAGTAAACAGAATGCATAATTAAAGGGAAGAATGTAAAAATGTAAGCAAGCACTACCAATATGAAAATCTTCATAATGGATCATCCTGGTTGCACGATGCTAATACAAAACATAGAGAAGGCACCAGGAGGAGCTTTACAAGGTAAAGGTGCAGCTAGTACTGACAATGCCAAAGTCACTGCTAGTCACCAGTACTAGTCAATTCATAACCCTTGTGACGTGCAGAATGGGTCAGACAAGTGATTCATGTAATGGAGACACAAGGAACTCTAGAAATCCAGTCTGAGAGATGCATATTGTGGTATCCCTGCAGCAAAACTGCTGAAAGATTATCAGAATGTTTTTGAAGGTCTGAGATTTCTTCCAGGTACTCTGCACCTGGGAAAAGATTAAAGAATTCAGCTGCCGTAGTGCTTGCCCCACAGAGTAATTGCTGTATGAGGAACCAAAAATGTGAGCTATAGAGAAATATATGGGAGGGGGGAGGCGGGCAGGGGAGAGAACAGGTAACGCTGCTGGATGCAAAGTCTACGTAGGGAATCGGTATATGAGCATCATAGAAATACAGCCAAGCTGTGATTTTAGAAAAACTGAGCACCTTGGAGCTCACTACAGAGTGTGTGATTGAGGAACTAGTGACAAAAATGAAAAGCAGCCAGCTTTAACACTGAGTATTCAGGTACGAGCATCATCGAAATACAGCCAAGCTGTGATTTTAGCAAAACTGAGCACCTTGGAGCTCACTACAAAGAGTGTGTGATTGAGGAACTAGTGACAAAAATGAAAAGCAGCCAGCTTTAACACTGAGTATTCAGGTACTGGCAAGTGGATGCAGAAAATACCTACTTTACCACATTCTGGGCATTAGCAAGCAAACGGGAGATGGTTGAGGATGGCATTTAAGATGAAAGCTAAAATGAAGACTATCAGTGCTGCCAATAAGATATCTTAACAGGGTCTGTTGATGCTTTCCTGGACTGATACGGGGCAGAGGAATGCAAGCTATGTCAAATCAAAGCCTCAAACTCATCAACCTGCTGGAAACTGTCAGGGAAGTAACTCTACAGCAGAATGGAAGTAAGACAAAACAGTGGTTGTCTGCAATACTGTGCTTAGGATGCAGTTTCCAGGTTGCGATGTCCTCACTCTAATAGTGCCAGTTCTATATCAGATACCCACAACGAATTGGTATTTATGTCCTTGATCAATCTAAGCTCTTACCACTTCTCACATTCTCCCTGAGAGTATTTATTCCCAACTTCTCAGCAGCCCGTTGGAGATCTGGATACAAACATGTGGCACGGGGTATTTTCCAGACATGCTGCACCTGATAGTCTTGCCTGGGTCCCCCTTAGACAGCGATGCAGCCATCACTCATGTAAACGTGCTAGTGACCCCGCTGTTCTCTCTGGGCTTATGTCAAACATGATGCCAGCGAGATACTTCTTGAGGTGATCATTTAAAAGGACATTTAAGTTGCACCATTCTGATTAGCAGAGCGAACAGTCAATAACATTGAAAAGGGATTTCAGTAATAAGGGTTGAGGTTTTTTGTGTGTGAGAAATGTGTATTTTAGGTGCAAGGATGTCAAACCTTTTGCATCCTACAGCTTTTAAATCTTTCATCTATTTCTATTTTGACAGCTGTCTCTGCCCACTATAGTGCTACATCGGTCTACATGGAGGCAGTCTATTGTACCATAAACATAATGCCTATTGGAAACATAAGCATCTGAGGAAATCTTGCAGTCAAGCCCTGTGAACGTTGATGACGGAAATGCCTCCTCTGAACCGGGCAACTTTGTACTTCCTTTAAAGAAACACTGAAAAAAATCTGCTCTGGGAAGTACCTGTTTCCTGCCTCAGCCTGGCACTTCCCTTGTGAGTGGGAATGTACTTGAGAAACAGCCCAGTGTGTCTGTCCCAAACCCTGGTTGCAGTGGTCACTATGGTCTTGCAGATGCTGCTGTCTAAAGACCTGCAGGCTCTCCTGTATTGGTGAGTCTATCTGCAAATCTAGTTACCTGCCCAGCTGTAGAAAAGACACGAAGGCTTCTGAGCAAAAAATGACCATCAACCACAAGAAAATGTGTCACTAAAACTTCTGATAGTAACCCCACAAGTGCAGGCTTTCAAACAGAGTGTACAGTACTATAAAAAAGAGAGATGAGAATATGATTAACAACCTTATGTAAAAAGAGTTTGTAGCAAGAAATTGTGCAACTGAGTAAGATCATGAGATCTTTGGCCTGATTAAGCCAAGCCAGATACGGCCAGGGTGTGGGCAGGGGCTGGAAGGAGCTGTGGAACAAGCTGCTCCACACAGACAGATGTGTAAGAAGGGACGGACGTAGGGGAGGAGTTGCATTTATCACCCAGAATTATCAAAATAAGCAAAAACTCCAAGATAACATCACCTGAAAGCAGCTGGATCAGTTTGTTGAGGGCAGAAGACATTTAAGAAAGATATAGTGAAGCAACAGATTAAAATGCTAAGGATATCATATTCTTGTCATAATAACCTCAGTTAGCCAATACCTGATGAGCAGTTGTAAAACATGATGCAATGAAGCCAAGGGAAAAAAAGATAAAGAAATATACAGCATTTCTGAAAGGCCTTGGAGACCTCTTCACCTGAAGCCATACAAATTGCCTCATTGTTGTAAATTACTGATTGGATTTTGAGAAATCAGTGGAATTGCTAGGTGTTGTTATTGTGACCATCGTGGACAGAACAATGATGCTTCCAGGTAAACTGGTGTCCCAGACTCTGCAGTTTCCATTGGTAGACTCCCTTGTGCTGGTGCTGAGTTTGGGAGATTTAGTCGCCAAAAGTAATCAGTCATAGTGCATTATTGTGATTCCACAGCCGTTCAAGTGGTCAGCCTAAATCACCATTTTAGGTTGCTGAGATTCTCTTAGACAAAGGTGCAGCAAGGAAAGGAAATAGAAAGCTATTACTTCCCAAAGAAAATGCTCAGAGAAGACTCAGTAGGAGCACCCTGTTACAAAGTTTGGTGTCAAGTTGTGCTTGGACTTTGGTACCTATTGCTCCATCTTGCAGCCTGCAACAAATGTCTGCCTTAGTGCTCTGTAGAGTCCATTTATACTTATCCTTTCAGGCTCTGTATGTAGGTTCCCTATGAAAATCATTATTTATTTAGCCTTTGACTCCAGAAAGATCAGATTTTAAGGGCTGAGTTAGTTCTTCATCCTTTGAGAGGCAATGCATACTGACTTCCAGAAGACCAAGTGTAAGGGAGAAACCATTCCAATATAGTTTTGCTATTTTCCCTTACAAGACAAGGGATAAAAGAAACTTGAAAAGTGTGGCCCCAGTGATTTGTTATTTTCCTCATGAAGCTAGTTTGGCGTTTTTGCTCCCTTTTGGGTTTTTTCTTTCCTATTCTGAATAGAAAGAGTTTGCAATTTATTAAAGACCATGTCCTGAAAAGATGCTGTAAAGTTACATGAGCGTGGAAGGAAGGCACACTTGCTGCAGTGACAAATGATGAGGTTCAGATGAGCTACAGCAGAAGCTTGGGTTTAGGACAGGGAGACAGCAAGCAAGTCCTGGTAACTTTCTCACACTCTT
>NW_009935889.1:52228-59323 GCF_000696875.1 Nestor notabilis
ACTGAGTAAGTTACTTCCCTGCCTCAGTTTCTCTCTCTGTAAAAACTTAAGAACAACTTGATGATGATAGTTTGCTTCCCCCAAAGGGATTTGAGGGGATTAATTAGTTAATATCTTTAAAATGCTTTGAAGATGAAAAGTATCATATAGTTATAGTCTAGAACCGAACATTCATGTTAATGAAAATATTACTCTGGAAGTTCAGCACAACATGAAATGTAAAAAAGTGCATTTCTAATGGTGCAGTTAGTTAATATCCATGGCTTTGTTCTCAGCTCCCTAAGTTTGCAATGAATGCAAAGATGGGAAAGAGAATAAGGAACTATTGAAGAACAGGGCAGAATGCATGTTGTGGACTAATATAACAAGTCATTTTGCCACTATAAAACCATTCTCAGACAGCTGCAAGGATTTTCATGTACTGGAGCTGGAACAGGAGAAAAGGAACAGATCTTGGTACATTTGATGCTATAATAATAATCCGTTTTCCCTTCCAGGCAAAGCCACAGGGCTAGACCTTGCTTGTTGTGGTATTTAGTCACCTTTGCACTTTATCTTACCTGCAAATCTCAGGCTGGGAATCAAATTGCAGCCCTCCTCAGCAGGTTAAGTCACTGTGATCCACCTTCCATTGTTAAGGAGTCATTGCTAAACCAAATGCAGGAGGAAAATTACCTGTCCTGGGGTGAAAAGAAGAGAGGCAATGCTGTCCTTCCGTCTCATGGAACCTGAAGGCAATGAGGCAGGAGAAGTCGGGGTTGGTTGTTTGGCTGGTTTTTAGTGTGGTTTGTTTTTTCTTTTGGAATCAAACCTGAGTTTTTTGGAGGGTTTTTTTTTTTTTGCTTTCACAGCACTATTTCTTTGCGTGTCTGATGTAAGGTCTGAAACCATTGCGACTTCTGTGCTTTCCCTCAAGTTAATGTTTAATTCCTTTTTAAACATTAACCTGGGCTAGAATCGCTTTTGCAATAGAGGACTGCTGTGCTGATAGACACTAATAATTTCCTTTGAGAAACATGGAGCAATGTGGAGCACGGTACACGGCTGAAAAGTAAACTGTCTTTTCATGACACATGTTACTGGTCTGCAATACAAAGTTGTGTTTTTCCTGTTTCTTCTCATGTTTACAAACCCTTCCTGCCCAAACTGCAACCCATGGCTATTCTGTGGTGCACCCACCTCTTCTGCCTACACCTTTGTTGTGAAGAAAAGCAGTAAGGCAGAGATCAATGTCCTTTTACTCTCACCGCCTCGTGTGGTATTAAGTGCAAGTCAAACATGCATATATCTGTAGCTATAACTACCAGATGAATGGTGCTTGGCACAAACATTTCTCAACCACAGACATCAGGAAGAGGGTTGTTTTTTGACCTGCACGGTCAAATGAATACTGGCTGTTTCTGCAGAGGTGTACGCCTTGGTTCAGGGTTCAGTGCCTGTAAGGTGGGAGCCCAGCCGGTCTAGTGCCCCACCATGGGCATTCAGGGCCTGGGACTGTGGCCAGCAGAGGCTAGAAGAGGAGGAGGACCTGGCTCCATGGCAAGTGCAGCTCTGCAGGTGGGAGCAGGTTGCTGGAGGAGGTTTGGGGAAGCCCCAGCAGAGCGGTGTGGGGCACCAGCACAGACCCAAATGCAGAGCATTGCCACATGTCTCCCACTCAGAGTTCAGCTATCCTCCTTACTTCAAACAGGCAGTAATGTCAATTTGTCTCCCTTTTCTCTCATTGTAGGAGTGAGGCTCCTCCATAAGCAGCATTTTAGGTGATTAATAGACATTCAAAGAAGAAAAATATTTTTCCCAGCAAGGAAAGAAAGTGTAAAGCACTCAGGGAAAATATAAGAACATCCTGCTGCAAAACTTGGTGCCAGGTTGTGCTCAGACTTTGGTGCCTCTTGCTCCTGATGTTGCCTGCAACAGGTGCCTGAGAAATAACAGTGTCTTGCTGCTCTGTAGAGTCTGTTTAGACTTAGCTTTTCCAGACTTACCTTCCAAGTGCTGTTCGCACCCAGGTTCCCAGGGCCTCATGTCCCATGCATGCTGCTACCACCACCACCCAGGCAATACAGCACGGGACCAGAGAGTACACTGAGGGGTGAAGGAGGTGCTGCCAGGGTGGGTAAGGAGCAAAATCCATGGTGTGAGATAGAAATATTAATGTAACTGCTCTGTGGGATGTTTTTGCCAAGGAAGGGGTGTATCCTGCAGTCACATGTCCTTGTTGGATGCTGACAAGGGATACTGAGACTCCACCAGGGACTCCCATGGGAGCCTATTAAAGACTTGTATTCTGGGTTATTTCTTCTCTAGGGGATGATTAAGAGTGCTGCAGTCCCACAGACTTTTTGGCTGCCCGTGAATGTCCCTTCCAGTGCCATCAGTGTGGAGAGTTCTCTTCTGCCAGGAGGAGTGGGGCTGCTGCCTGGGGTGATCAGGAGCTGAGAGAAGAGATGATCTCCTCTCCTGCAGGAGTCATTCAGGGGATGGAGTTGAGGTGGGAAGGAGTATTCCAGGTGGTGGCCACCAGAAATAAGAGATGCTCCTTCAGGACACCTGTGGCTGGTGTAGTTTTGCCATTCTTGCCAATGCTATTCTGAGTGCAGTTAATGCAGGCTTTCACCCACTGGTGCAATTAACTTCTGGATACCTTTTCTGCAGGGCAGGAATTGTCCTAATTATTTTGCAGTTCTGGCAGAATCAGTTTTTGTTGCTATTCCCCCCCATTTACACAGTAAGCCATGCTGACCAGGCAGCAGCTCTGCAGAAAGCATCCTAGAAATGCTGCCCCTCCAGTTCTGCCAGCCTGGGTGACTGCCCAGTTTATCTCCTGGGATGTGCTGGTCCCACTGAACTCCTCTTCATCCTCCGGTAGTCCTAGGAACAGAAGAGATCTTGGAGCAGAGGGCTTGTTCAGGAGTTTGGTGCATGCTGTGCATACTGCTTTGCAGGATAAGAGGGAACAGAAAGCTGGGCCATTATGTATTGCAAAAAAGGAGAAGAAAAGGTTCAAACTTCCTTCTTCAGAAAAGCCTTGAAGCTCAGGCCCTGCTTTGCTCTCCCTCCTCCTCCTTCCACCTTGTGAAAATTACACTAGTCCAACAAGCTCTTTTACTCCTCACTTCCTGGAAAATAGAGACACACAGAACTGGAAAGGACCTCTTGAGTTAATGAGTCTGCGCACTCCTGTGTCAACAAGCGCATTGCATTTGCACAATCCCATTCTTAAATTCATGAGATTTCTTATAAAAGGCAAGTATGGGGGTTTTTTTGAGCCAGAATCCTGCAGGGAAACCATCACATTGGCCTGCTGACTGGTACCTTTCTTATCATTTCTAACCTAAAACTCACGAGCATGCAGCTGACACCAAACATCAGCGCTGTCCTGTGGTCTGTGCTGCCTGGCAGAGGTAAGCCAGCTATTTCTGAGCCTCCAGGAGCTATTCTGCCACACTCGGTGCCTGGTGCCCTTACTCCCTGTGCCTGCTGCCAGGCTGGGCTGATTCCCTGCCTGAGCTCAGTAGTGTGTTGCTCCCTCCGCCAGCTCTCTGCCCTGAAAGGCTTCCCCTTGACTCAGACCAACCTGGTGCACAGAGTAATGATAGAGAAGAAGGTACATAAACGTTTCTGAGGATATGGGCTTCCATGATAAGGAAGCTTCACATAAAGGGGTGGTATTTACAGGACACTGAGGTAGGTGGAAGGTGGGAGGCTGCTTTACATATTAGACAGGGTCTCTACAGGATGTGCAAAGCTAAAATGAGGCAAAAATAGGAAAGAAATCGGAAGTCAGAAAATAAGGACAGATAGAGCTAAAACTCAGCCTTGGGGAAGAGAGGGCAGGCTGTTTTTTATCAGGAAAGAACAAGAAGTGCTACAAGCAGAAGGGTGGCACAGCCAAATCAGTAGGCAAAGAGAAGGATTTTGACAGTTAAACCGATGTGTTCTTGCACTGACAGATACATTGCTGTCGTACAGCGAGCCGTGTTTGTTTTAGGCGGCAGGTATGAGATGACTGCGCGCCGTGCAATGCCAAAGTATAAACTTCTCTCTTTCTTTGTATAAAAGCTCCAAGGATATCCCAAACACAAGACCCTGCATTTGAGATTTCTCTGTTTAGTCTCTGTGCTATAATTTAATCTAATATGACAAAATATTTGTAAGCACACATTTGTTTTGTCATGTGCGTGTTTTACACACATCCAAAGCAGATCCAAAGCAGAATTAGCATCTCCCTTGTGATGCTCTTTCTTTAAAAGAAAGAGGCCTGCTCTTTAGCACTGGCCCCATCGTTTGCTAATCTACCATGATCAAGTTTTATGACCTGGGGTCACTCTAATCCCCAGTGGTCATGTAGTTACTATAGTTTCACCGATAGAACAAGGTTTGTGCACTGCAAAGGGATGCACATCTGTTTGTGGCTGGGGTAATTCTGGGTGTCTGCACAGACCCTGCTCCCACCTCTCAGCCTCCTCTGTAAATAGCTTCAGTGACTCTTTGAACCAAGAAATGCCACTTTTCTGCTCACTCAGCTCTTCTTCTTTGCTCATACACTTCTCAGGGGAGAAGGGGCTTTTGTGTGGTTCTGGATTAATATGACTTTGGAGTTTGACGTTGCATGTTGAGGGGGGAAGAAAAATGTTTCCTCAGATGTTGTCTCCTGCTTCTTAAAAATTCGTGTTGCTGTTGACCTGCAGATAAGTAATCTTCCCAGGACAAAGGTTACAGCCAAACTGCAAACACATGTGAGTAGCAGACTTTATGGATTCAGTGGATGGACTGTGGGCACAGATATCAATAGTTCAGTACTTCAAAACTCAGCTTCTGGTTTTCTTTCTTTCCAGTTAACCTGCACATGTCTCAGTTTCACCCATGTGTCAGACAGGAATAATGACAGTTCTTTCTTACTTCATAAATCACCGGTGATTCTTAGAAGACAGGATAATACCATATTAATTAGTTTGGGGCAAGGGGAGAGAAAGCCTCAGAGATTCCTGTCTGCTGGGCTTATCTTCTAACAGATATGATACGAGCTTGCTTGGGGTTTTTATGCTTGACAAAACGAAAACTCCATCAAAAAGTGTGATGTTGCTTACATAAATGCTGCCATGACTCTGCTAGTGACAGGCTGTTGTTTATTAGGAACCCATACAACTCTTAGACTTCAGTTTGTGTTGATTTCTTGATCCGTTGCTTTAAATTATGTTTATATTTAAAATCATTGATTCAAATTGCACCAAGAAAATAAGTGCTCTCAATTGATGTGCAATTTCCTCCTACCCACAGGAGGAAGAGCTTGAAGGGCTCAGTGTGGAGCAAGGCAGGAGTGATGTGATGCATCACTACTTCACATGAAGCCATGCTCAGTGCTGGGCTGGGTGCTGGCAAGTGCATGTCCCAACCCTCCATCTCTGCCCTGGGACCTGCAGAGGGGGAAGCCAGGTGATGCTCCCTCCTTGTTTGTGCACCCTGCAAGGGGAGGATGTCAGTCTCCGGAAGGGTCAGCCCGTGTCACGCAGCTTTCAGCAGCTCTAAATTCACTGATGGTGTTCATTTACTTAAAATGTTTTTCCCCTTTCAGGGTCTCTGCCCTTTGTCAATGGGACCAGCCCTTTGAGTTTGAAATGTGGACACCTTTCTGCTCACTCGCCAGAGGAGCTCTATGCTGGATGTAGCAAATGCAGTTTGATATCTCCAGCAAACTGTCTCCTCTGTGTTGTGTATCTTAGCCTGTAAATTCTGCTCAACCTGGAGGCAAAAGCTGAAATGTCACAAAGGAGGCAGCTGCTTCTTCCTAAAACACCTGTGAGTCAGTTCCCAGTGGGCATGAAGATGGAGATAACCTGGAAGGCTTGCAGGGGCAGGCTCCATTCATCACCTCACGGGTCCTTGCTAATCTGTTTTAACCCTCCCAGACACTTTTTTCGTCACTCTTATAAAACCTTCCAAGCTTCTGGTCTGGTAGGAGGACAATGTTGAACACTGGATACAGGAGGAAGCCAGGGGCCGGGGGTATCTGACCCAAATCTTACAATGGCATGCACTTAGCGTGTTTGTGAGCTTGGTTTTAAGTGAATAATGACAGCTATTCTTATTTCCATTATTGTGAAAGCAGCTAGTGACACAGCACATTGGACACCTGACAGTCCACAAACTGGACTGTTGGATGTTGTCACCTCGGTGCCTTTCAGTACTAGTTACACAACACTAACCATGATACAGAGATAATTGCTGAATTACTTTTAAGATTTGGAGAAAAGCTCCATAATTGCCCTGGATGCAACAGGAGTACACTGTTTGTCTACAAGACAAGTACAGCATCTTCTGTACTCCACGTAAATGAAGGTGACCTACTGGTTGATGGAGAAGAAACTAGTGCGAGCTGTGGTGTTCTATGTTCAACATGAGCTCATGTGTAGCTTTAGAGACAAAAGCTGGGGATTAATATACTAATTCCTGCTCTTTTATTTTAATGTCTTGTAGCTAGGATGCCTCTAGAGAGAGAGAGGCAAAAGAATGAATAAAGGCTGGGTTGCCTAGCCAAAGAGCGGGGCCAGGCCCATATAAGATGCTGTTGCCTATTGTATCTCTAGGCTGAAGCATCAGGATGAGGGTGAGGTAAGCTACAGTTTGCTTCAGTTTATAGGGCTTGAGGGGTTTGGTTTATAGCTGTGTTCTAAGCACAGAAAATACTCTTATGTTGCTTATATTTCTTTTCCCTGTGTCCTCGTATTGTCAAACCTGCTTTTTGGGGATTTTTTGTACATTTGGGGCTGTGGGGTGCACCTTTGCTCGTGTTTGTCAATTATTTGCCACAACCATGAAGGCTCGAGGTGTATTTGTTTAGAAGCAATCCATCCGTAGCCACCCTTCAAACAAAGCTGAGTAGCTTACCTCATCATTGGGGTGGAAGGCTCTAAGAAACTCATGGAATAACATGAAAATTATTAAAGCTGGGTATCTGAAATGAGATTTATACTCAAGTTCATGACAAAACCCCTGTTGTTCGGTGTGAAGGCCCTGACAAGTAATAATGTCAATGGTTTGCAAAGCCTGCAAGATGGCTTAAGAATGCTGTTACATGAGCTCAGGTAGAAGCAG
>NW_009935889.1:59336-104845 GCF_000696875.1 Nestor notabilis
AATGTTTTTCAAAGGGGTTTTGGTTTGGTTTGGTTTGTTTTTTCTCTCTTGTTGCATTATTGCTCTCTTTAAATAGTTCCTGTGCACAAAAACTGGACTAAAAGCTTTGTGGTTTGCTCAAATGTTTTCACTTAACTTTTTGTTAAGCAGTTATTTGGTATATGGTTCCTCTCATAAACTAGTGTCCTTCACTAATGCACTCAGGAGGATCCAAAGAGCAAATGCATTAGAGGCCTATTAATTGTTTATTTCTAGAGAGGCTTACTTTTTGTCTTGACTTTTATTTCTTAAGTAAGAATGACTGTGCTAAACAGAGTCATTCTGAATAAAAGAAAATGCTCTACATAACAAGTAACTTCATCCTAGCTGGGTTGTCTATAACAGACTCCTACCAAGATATCTGCTTGGTTGGCCTTCTCCCTGATCTTCAACCATGAACATTCAGCCTTCTCACTCACAACACTGAGCTCAAGGCAGTCTTTCTGCCTTGAGGCTGCCTTTCTCTGTACGTGGAAACTTGGACCACATTTGTAGCTCTACTAAGACCTTCAGGTAGGTTATGATTTCCTAGATCAGCACAACTTACACCAGAGTAGTTGCCCAGCTGACAAAACTAAAGTCCCATTTTAATTGACAATTATGATTTTTCCATGGAAAACAGTCTTATTTTTCAGTAGTGGAGACTGGTAAAAGGAAGAGAGAGAGATTTGTTTAAACTTTCTCATTTATTCTTTCTGACTAGGCATAGGCTTGGAAAGAACAGTGACTCTGATGACATTAATCAATATTCCCTTTTCCCCTCTTTTTCCCTCCTAAATTAGAGAGGATCTGAGGGAAGGACAATGGGAAGCATGAAACACAAGAAGAAGCAACTGAACAATGCCTGAATATAAGTAAATTTCTGACATTTGCATGTATTTGGTCTGTTTTCAAAAAAACAAAACTACCAAATTGCACATCAAGAAGTTATCCACCAAAAAGAGTGATAGGAAATAACTGTGTGATAATAAGATAACCACAATTTACAAAGCACCTACTATATGGGAGGGTGGAGGAAGGGGCTAAAGCTTCATTGGAGATGCACACGGCTGGCAATTTATTTTACAAGAATTAATGAGAGAGTCTTAATTGGTTATGACACAAAATGGAGTTCATTAAATAACGATTGATGTTATAAAATAGAAATAATATCTTATTATTGCTTTTTATCTATATTACCTGTGAAAGTGTTCTGTAAGGATATAAACATCTACAAGATACAGGGGTCTTTTGCTAATTAGTAACTCAAAGCCACTGCTTGTGACTCCAGACAACATTTGGACTACTTGTAAGTGCTGTGCAGTAAACCATCACTATTGTTAGCCTCTGGGCAAGCCATGACCTTGCATTATCACCTTTTCTTTTTAATATGGAAACCTTCCTTTATGATATGAGTCACGATCTGCTGAGAAAACTGGGCTTGTTCAGCCTTGAGAACAGGAGTCACATGGAAAAGATGAGGGGTAACAGGTACAAGTCACTCCAGGGGAGATTCCGGTCGGACACAAGGGGAAAATTTTTCACGGTGAGAACAATCAGCCGTTGGAATCATCTCGCAGTGAAGTGGTGACTCCCCAGTGCTGGACACTTAAGATTGAGCCAGACAGAGTGCTGAGACATCTAGTATAGATCACGCTTTGTGGAGAAAGGTTGACCTGATAATCCTTCAGGTCCCTTCCGAGCTGGTATTCTACGACATTCACAGGACAGCAGCTTATTGCCTTCTGCCAGTAACATCTTGCTAATGCACAAGTAGCATGGCATTTGTACCAGAAAGGATGCTCCAACTCGAGGCACATTGGAGAATGGTTAAAGGCCCCTGATCATCTCACCCTCTGCTTGGCTGCCCTGATGGCTTCAAACTGATGTTATTCAGCAATTGCAATCAGGTGAGGATAGCCATATCAGGGGGCTTAATATGCTACACATGGCTGCACCAGCCTGCCTATTTGGCAGCCACCTATGGAGGGAGTGGGTCTGGGGTGTGGCACAATTGGAGTAATAGATGTAAGGCAGACCACCAGCCTTTACTTTAAACTTGCTGGGTGAAAGCCTACTCTGTTGGCTTCAGGATATCACCCATTAATTGCAGGAATCTTTTACTTCTGGACAATGCTGTGCCCAAGCAGAGGTGGAGAAACTGTGAGTAGTTGGTGGTGTCTTGCAGTAAGTTGTCAATCCCTGGATAAGCAGGACACTCTTTACATTTCATTCTAAATTTCTCTCCTTATGCAGCCTCCTGCTGATTTCCTCTAATGACATCAGTCATGGTAGGTTTTCTTGTATGCAATTGTGCTTTTGTGTTGCAACCCAGTTTTGTGTTGAAGTATGAGAAAGCTGAAGGAACGTATGAAAGAATTATGCAAGACCGTGAGGACAGAGGGGAACTTCCCTCTGAATATTTGGTGAGAATCTCGGAGGCACAAAAGGTACATTGCAACCAGGGTTAGGTTGTTTAGGTAAGGTTTTTTCTCTCAACAGTTTTTCTATCATTAGTGACAGATGCCACTTGACAAAGTTCAGGCCTTGGTACACTTTTGGATATGGATGGTCCTAAATGCGCGTCTTCTGGTGGTTGTTCTGCCATGACTCTTGCAGAAATATGGTCAACATGTGAATACACATGTGATGTGTGCTGTACTTGGGATTGCTGTACCAGCTAGGCTTGGCATCTGCAATCTGTCCTCCAGCGTAATTCAAGTCTCTGATGCTTTTTGCCAAGCCCCTTGGCTCCTTCTTCTTGTTTGTGTTTGTTGTAAAACTATCTAAGGAACTTCTGTGAGCTGAGGTTCACAGTGTGGGTTTTCCTCTCCTCCACTCCCACCACCAGGTGCTCCAGAGGTTCTGATCAAATTCCAAGTTTGCTAGAGCACAGAGGTTTTATCAAGGGAAAGCATGCTGTATGCAAAGCGTATTGAAGTGCCCTCTTATGAAATGAGGTTTGACTTTCTGTGATATCAAAAAGAACATTAAACCAGAATTTAATATATTCTGGGAAATCGTATTTCACAATCTAATCCCTGAAGCCCTTTTGTTTTTAATATGAGGATCAGAATTCTGATCTCTCTCATGGCTTGCCTAAACTTCTTATGTTAAATGATAGTAAGTTAATAAATACGAAATACTGGGTGGTTCACTACTGTTTTGCAGGCTAACACTGGCTAAATGGGAAAGCTGTAGGTATAAGACAAAGAGCGAATTGAAGACAGTAGAACTAAATCAGTGTAGTCACATCTTGTAGACATTCCTGTTTTGGTATTGAACTAGATGGTATTATTTTAGCTTTCTATTTATGAAGGCTTTTAAAGTAAACAGTGAGTCTTAGCCTGCCTTACCCTGGAACAAAGTTCCAGCCGCGTGAGGGAGTTGTGTTAATGCCTCTGTAGCTGCTTGGCCATCTTGGTAGGATTGTTTAAAGCCTTGGAGGCAAGGAGAGCTACTGGAACTGTAGCCAAGTGACTTAGTGAGAAGCAAAAAGCCGATGTGTGCTAAGTGTGCAGTGAGTCCTCTGATAATATGTGATAGTGAGGAACAATGGAGTGGGCAAGCTCGATAAGAGTTTCCAGTAGCTTTGCACTGCGGGAAAGGGTCTGTGATAGCCATGCAGAGAACTGTTTGTCACAGCCTGATGAAATGGCAGCTTTTGTGAAATGAAAGGAGGGGAGTAGATGCCTTCTGCCCAAGCCAGCAATGGGCTGCTGGAGACAGGGTGGAATTATCACACTGGGACACTGCTGCGAGTTTCACCTGCTCCGCCTGCAAGAGTCATGGTAACAATGGTTGACAGAGAACATCAGACAAGGGTGATGTTAATATAAATGCTAATATGGCTGTTTCTAAGGTCTTTTTGAAATATCAGTAAAAGTACTCATGTAAAAGAGTTTATACTATAGTTGCCCTCAAGAGGAGAGTGTAGCATCTCCTGTGGTAATAGAGCATGATTCTATATTAGCATTGTCAAGTGATACTGTATGGGATTGATAGTAATTTCACATATTTTGTGTAAATATGAATCATGCAACCCTGCTTGAAATAGCAGCCAGCTAGACTTAAGTCTTTTGAGAGGTTTCTTTATGGAGGAAAAAATGATAGCTGGATGATGATGTTTGGTGTGTCTTGGATTCACGCAGATTACAAACAATACCTATAAATCCCTCAATATGCTGTGTATCAATCAGTAGGAGAAAGAAGGTTCTTGGCTGACTGTTCATCTTCTAAGCTAAGCCTGTTCTTCAGCAGGCTCTGTTAGATGGTTTAGTCTTTCCCAAAGTGTTACTACAAACACTTCTCTGCTGCCTATTGATTATTGTGCTTTGCTGGTCCTCTCTCTCCCACACGCAAGGCTCCAGCTTTGCTCTTTTCTTCTGCCACCTTATACACATGGTTCTCACGGAGAACTCCTCAGGCCACTTGGCTCAATTCCTATTTGGGGCTTTTTCACAGAATATTTTGCTTGTGGTTCCTTTCACCTGAATTTTCTGTTTCATTAAGCAGTGTAACTGTTCAATCTGTCTATACTGGCAATGCAGTCAGCAGCTTCCACGTGCACACCGACTGCGCAGCAGTGTAGTGTAACTGTTCAAGGTGAAAAGAGGTGAAAAATTCAGCCTATGGAAACACTTGAAGGCCTTTCTTAGACCAGGCAGAGAAGTGTAATGTCCTTGATTAAGGTTAGGGCAAACATATAGGAGCTGGTCTTTTATAGACACTACATTGCAACAGTTTTCAACCAGTTTATAATTTACCAGAGCAAACCAGTACTGTTCGTGGGTGTGAAAAATGAGGGGATTTTGGGAAACTTCCAGATTCTCTGCACTGAATTGAATGGATGGAATAAAAAGGTCCAGCGCAGCTCCATACCTGCTCCTGGGAGAAATGTCACTAGCTCAGTGCAGCTCTGCTCAGAAAGAGAAACCTCAATTTGCTGTTGCATATGTATAGAAGCGTTACAGAAAGACTGTGATACCAGAGCACTCCAAGGATGAGTGCCCATGCCATGGTGCTGTGTATTGGCTGACTCTGCAACTTACATCAGCCGAGAAAGGGGGGAGGGGAGGAAGTTGCATTATAAAAACCCCACTAAAACATTTTCTATGTTTTTTTTTCCTTTTCAAACTGCCTCAAGAAGGTCTAAATTCTATGAAGTTGGCAGGTTCAAGTGTGACTCAACTCATTGTTTTCATTTTCGCCTTTTGGCAGCCTTCAGTAATTCCAGATGTTATTTCTCCAACCACATGGAAAAATTCTTATTAAAAAAGGAGGGTGGGGGTAAGAGAGAGAGAGAGAAACTGTTTTCCTGCATTTGGTACTTTTTAAAGCAATCATGATGTTGCATAGACAGTGCTCATGTGCAGCAGGCACTGAGGCTGGCTGGAGGCATGCCCAGGAGGAGACAGCCCCAAGATAAAAGGCCCTGTGTTATAGGGAAGAAATGAGAAGAAAGCCAAAAGCAGCTTGTTAGTTCAGTAAAATGGTGTTCTGTCATTCTAGGGCTCATTTGTTGGGAATTGTAAGGACAGGACAAATGGGGAATTTACCCTGAACCCACTGTATTGAAGAAGCTTGGAGAACTGTAGTATCATGTCAAAGAGAGAATGAACATTTATCTTGCCTTGTGACCGTGGAGGAATATATAGTTAACTCATAACTAATGCCTTGCTCTGAGAACAGGAAAAGGATTCATGTCTGTTTGGATGGTGTGCTTTTAGTGAATCAGTTTTGCTTGGCTCACCTGGCATTGCTCAGCTTGGGGAGAAATGGAGAAAGAACTTTCTAATTTAGTATAGGATATAGGTTGTGTATGTTGTGCTGCTTTGCAAGGTGAGTCCAGCCTTTCCTTCTGCATTTCTGAAGTCGTCTTCAGGATCCAGGAATTCCAGAGGTCTGAAGCAAGCCACTTCAGTGCCAGAGGAGCTAAAGAGCTACCTCCATCTGCAGGTCCCAGCCCAAGGTGAAAACAAGCGGTGGACTGAATCACACAGCAGTAGTGCCTATCAACAACATGGGATAATCCTGGGCTGAGCAAAGCTGAGCTCCCATGCTCGCCTCCCACCAGTGAATACCCCTCATGGCGTGTTTACAGCCCCCCCCTCTGGAACCAAACTGCACCTTGTACCATCACTGGTGGCTTGCCTTTCCAACCCAGCAGGACACTTGAAGGCAAAAGCACATTAGCTTAGGACCCTTCTCATTTAGTAAGATAAAAAATAGGGCATAGAAAATCACTCGCTCTCTCTGAGCTATCATGCAGAGTACCAGATCTCATTAGTAAAAGCTGCTCCAGTGAATACATGTATAGCAGCAGACTCAGGACAAAGCACCCAGAAGGAAAAAGTAATGTGCCTTTGAGAACTGCGAGTTTTCCCTCTTAAATGCAGCTTTTACATAAAGGACCTCATTGACACCTCCTTATAAGACCAAGTTTTGGAGTTTTCTCACTCTTAAGGGGGGGAAAAAAGCAAACCCTTTCACTGCGAAAACAAAGGCCAGCCTGCGTCTCATTGAGTGCCTGGCCATGGCTCACTTGGTTTTGCTGATGCTGCCTTTTTTCTCTTCTTTCTATTTTTCCACAGTGCACAAGATGCAGTAAGATGGTGCTGGAAGAGAGAGAAGGGGTTTCTGTCTGTAGGTGGTTCAGTACTGAGAGCCCAGAGAGGGGAGAAAAAAGACTTTTGTGAGATGTCATTTGTTGGTAAAAGTGAGAACTGTTACTGGAAAATATTTTGTTTTGAGATTAGTTGGTGGTAAGCCATGACTAATGCTCATTGTGCCACTATGTGCTCATGTTTGAGTTACCAGGTCCCCCTCCTGCCCCCCTTGCTTGTTTTATGTAGCTGATGGAGCCTGCTAAAACTCGCACTGTAAAGCCTTTGGTGCAAGGACTACTTCTTCAAGATTGGTTGCACATTGCTTAATGCAGTGGGGGCCTTGGCTCAGGACTAAAGGCTTTGGGCATTATGATAGCAAAAATAGTAAATTCTGGGGTGGTTCTTGGTTGCACTGACCTTTGTAGCACATCTGGGGCACTTCAGTTTTGGGACTCTGGGGACCCATAGATGATGTTGGGTTTCATTCAGGGAGTGGGAGCCAAGTCTCCAGCCATGTTCATTGTGAAGTTTACAAAATGGAAAACAATTGTTGATTCAAGTCCAAGACATTTTCTGGCTCTGCTAATCTTGTGTTCAGCATGATCACAATTAAATACATTCAGTATTGGTTTTAGGGGCTTAGTGAGATGTATTGTGTTAGAAGCAAGAGAAAACAATGCATTTGTTACTGTTTTTTGTTTTATTTTAGGCATTTACTTACTTGGGCTTCTCTGGTTTTGTGGATAACCCTGAGGATCCTCTTGCAGAGCTAGCACTGATTGCTTTACTTTTCAGTAAAAATAAAACAGAGGGAGAAGGCCACACGTAGCTTTGCTTCCCTTCAGGTATTCCAGAAAGAACTTGCCCTACTAAGCTCCATCTGGCAAATTAGCACAAATCTCCATCCCTGGATGATGGGTGATAAGACACTATGCAGTGAAGTGATGTGATGATGCAATGGCTAACAGCGAAGAAGTGCTTGCTCTAGTTCTGACTCTTGGTGACTTGCATTGGACCGGGTTCAGACAGGACTGCTACAGTCAACAGCCCCTACAAAGTTATAACAGCATACGTTTCCCAGAGCATATAAAAGCCTGCAGGAAGGATTCACCTGAAATGAGAAGAAACATGCTTGGCAACATTGCCTCTAGCTTGGGTTGTTTCCTTCTGTGCATTGTAGGGAGACAATACAAGAACTATGCTGCTTGGAAGGAGTATCTAAAGAAGCAAGTGTCCATATGGAAAGGATTGATTTTGCTCTGTTTCCAGGGCACTGTTTTAAAGAGGTGTTTGTGTATCTTGGTGACATAAGTTAAAACAAACTGTTAAAATCATGGGGTTTCTAACTCCTGTTGCACGAGACAAGGTAGAGTGTACACTGAGTGTACTGTTTGTGTTATTGGTAGTCAAATGTGCCTAGTGTGCAGTCCTGTTGGCTGCTTGACTTCTGTTAAAGAACAAGCGCTTGGCATACTCTAGTTCATCCTGGATCTCTCTGCTTGGTTTGCAGGTAGCTGTTTGCTCCAATAGCAACCCAGAAGAAGCATCACTCAGTGATTAAGGAGTGACTCTTCTCTAAAGTAGCTGGCCATCATTCTTCTGTTTGGTTTGTTGTTTGGGTTTTTTTCCTCCAAGTACTAGCAGAGTGTGACATCTCTTCCCTGTGTACAAAGCAGCTGTAGGCAGCAGCTGCTTAAGTAGATAAATGGCTTGACTGGAGAAGAATGTTTTGTAATTTACAGGATATGGCAAAGTTCTTTGTGTCTTTTGTTTATGGGAAGTGATAAAGGTAATGCCAATGTCTCCCTCATGCAGTAAGGGTAAATAGGTGATGCGCTATCTTTAGACTCTGATTAGATTATAAAAATCAATATTGTTTTACTTAAAACCATGAAGTGACTTCCTAACTGCTGTCTAAGATCCTCCTGAGGAATGAAATGCTGAGCATGCTTGTGTTTTCACCCACAGGAGAGGTTGCCATAGTTTATAGGTGAAGAGGTAGGAGAATCCATAGGGCCAAGCACAAAAAGACACTAAATTGCACAGCATGGAGCCTAAAGGTCCCTGAAGGCCTGTGGCAGATCAATCCGTCCAATGGGACAAGACCCTATTCTGCTACTTCATGCAGCTTTCCTTATTTCTTGCATATGTAGGATACTGATCCCCATTACAAAGTGGAAGGACCATAAGGAAGCTGGAGTAAATGCTAAGTATATTTTTGTAAGTGATAAGAAGAATATTGTCAGTTTATATACAAATGTCACAGGGAGAGAGCTGCCCCTCTGAAAGCCTCTTTAAGGTCTAATTGCAACTCAATAATGAATTACACAGAAACCAGTGTTATTAAATACTGAGTATGGAGGAGAGATGGAGACTTAAAAATTGCTTTAGTTTCTGCCATCAAGGGGTTCCTGCCAGAAATCAGATTGTCTGAAGCAAAGCGACTATTTCTGGCCATAGTTTTGAAATACTTGACATTTTCAGTAGTTTTCAGTTGACTCAGCAGAGAAGCTTTAAGCATGAAAGTGTGTAACGGTAGCAGGGGAAGCTCCACGCAGCAGTGGAAAAACACTCCAGCATACAGTGAATGTAAATCAGACCTTTTTAAACTGAAGGAGAAAAGAACAACACTGGGGAGTGCCTGTGACTCCTGTAAGGCTGAAGTGTTACTTCTGTCATCCTTGGGACCAGATGAGTCTGGTCAGAGGCAAGATTGTGACTTGACAGAAAGAATGAGTGCAAGAGCATGTCAAATGGAAGATGAGGAATAATTCTCACTGATCAATCTCTTTGGGGCCAATGGAGATGTTGAGCAGGGGATGAATGCTGAGACTTGCAAGCTCTAGTGTGTCCAGTGTCCATCATTTTGCTGCTATTTGTTGGCTGCCCTTTGCAGGGCAGCACATCCAAGCTGAGGTTATGCAGTTGTATCTGCTCCAGCAGAGGCAGAAGGCATATGCAGAAGGGTTGAAAACTGAGCTCTGCTTGGAAATATTTGCTTAGTAGGGAATGTAATAATAACAGTATAAGAACAGAATCTACAGTTCTGCCTCTGACCATGGTCAGTAATGAGCTAAAAGAAGAGGACAGAGTTAGTGACGCTTTTTTAAGTGTACTTTCCCAGTTTTCAGTAGTGTGCTACATTCTGGAGCCAGAGGTGGTATCCTCGAGATTAGTGGCCCTTGATGGATCTCTTTTATGTGGCTTTGTGCAGTTGCTTTTGGGCCCCTTTCAACCCAAACAATCTGCACTATCCTGTGGCAATGTGCTCCACAGCTGAATATTAATCAGTGCAAGAAACAGTCCTTTTTTCTTTCAGAGTAAACTTCTGGTAGTTTCACTGAGTGCACCCTTGCTTTTGTATTATTTCTCTCTGCAGTCAAAAATGGTTTGTTTTCAGATGCATAAATACCCCAATCTGGCTGCGCCATGTGGCTTCCCAAACGGATTCTAGTATTTTTAAAGTGTTCGTCAACCAGCAATTCTAGAAGGTCAGCGATGTCCACCTACTGCATTGGTTGTGTGGTGGGATATAGCAAGGGTGATGGGACTTATTGCTGCTGACACCTGCAGGTCCTCATGAGAGAAAAGTAAGTTACTCTTCAGGTCTACCTTTAAAGCAGTTAAGCTGACTGCTTGGGTATTGTTATGTGTAGTTGGGAGAGGGAGATGTGGGCTTACAAGAGGCTGTGGTATGAGTCAGGTTTTGCACTGTGCAGTTAGGATCATAAACTAAATAAAACCAGAAACCTTGGTTCTGAGTAGTTAGTGACCAATACAGCTTACCTAAAATTTGCAGCTGTGTCTTATCTGAGTATTTGTAAGAGGAAACAACTCAACCTGATTAGGAGCTTTCAAGATCAGACTCATAGTACTGGTGTTACTAGTAGATGCTTTAATCTGTGTACGAGACTTTCATTTCTAGAGAACTACACTGGACTAACTGCTCCAGTGATCTCTGCCTAATACTGTTGCTTTTTATGACAGACAATGTAGGTCTTCCTGTTCACTTTCCTGACCAACAGGTTGGACAAGTAACCTTTAGGAAATAGTGCAGGTCACTTCTGAAGCATACCTCACTGCATGGAAACCTTTATTGCTGGGATGAATGATATTCTTAGATATTCATGGGAAATAAGCAGCAATAACAGGAGGTGTTGGCAGTATGAAGTGTGAATAGGAAGTGATTAAAGATAAAAGGCAATCTCAGGGTTACCTGTACCTCGCTGTGTGATTATAGGTGTGGCTGGAACAGGTCATAACACAACATAGCACCTGCTGACAACAAACGACTTGGGATCCCAAGTTCCTTCCACTCCCAGGCTGGACCCCTGTTATGTGACTGGGCTGATCACGCTGAATAAAATACTTGGTGTTTAACGTGTGCTTTTCAGCTTGGACTGTGCTGTGTATCAAGCAAAGCTTTAGTGACTCCTAAATTAAGCTTCCAAGACATTTAGCATTAAAACCTTAACTTCATTTTCATTATAATTATGCAGTGAATGAGGCAGGAGCAAAACCAGTGTGTGATCATGTGGTAAGGACTGCCTCATAATGACAAGGGAAGCAGCTGATGGTTGCACCATCCACCTTCATTAGTGTATTTCCCAACCAGTCTGAATTTTGTGGGTTGCTTTTTTTTCCCCATGATTTTTAGTCCCATTAGCCACCTTTCTTCCAGATTTAGTGTAAGTTTGAAACAACACTGTACATACTCTCTACTACAGGAGATCCTGTGTATTAGCTTTGTGAGTACCAGGGTATCGTTGGCTGCTATCACTTGTTTATTTATTGTAATTTGCTATGGGTTCTCACTTTTACGGATTAAGGGGTATGTGTGGAAAACCTCAGCTATGTATTTTGTGCATGTTATCGTCTTCCATTTCTACACATGCAAATCCTGAAGCCTTGAGCTTTGAGAAAAGAGTCTGAAAAGATTAAATTGTAAGTAATTCTTACTGTTTTAATGGAGCTCTCTGAAATACTCTTCCAGTTTACAGCTTGGAATTCATACAGCTGCACACCAGTTACGTAGCTTGTTCTCCTCAGCCTCCACCACTCTGGCCTGTGTTCAGAGAAATCTTCTAAGTCAGTGCAGAAGAGAGATGTTCTCACATGGGGAGCAGGATGTGCAGGTCTTGCATGGGACAGGCTCTTCCTGCAAATAGGTAACCTTTACCTGAGACCCGTCATTTACATTTCAAATGATGTGGTCAAGAGGTGAGTGGACTCCCTGTAATTAGAACATGCATATGTAGCAGGTGAGTTCACAGATCCAAATCTGAGCATCCCTAAATCAGTGGAGGCAGTGGTGAGAGGGCGAGGTGGAGGGAGGAGATCCCATGCTCAGTACCAAAACTCCTTCATGCTCAGGTCTGTCTCTGGTCCCTGCTCTCCCAGATGGAGAGTGATTACCACTCTCCCTTCTTTATTCCTACTCTTTTCTTTCCTCTTTGTGACTCCTTTGTGCTAGTGCTTGCCTTTGTTGCCTGGTCTCAGCTCACTCAGGCTTTTCAATTGTTTGCCTAGGTTTAATCTTCTTTGAAAGATCAGTCCTATGCTAAAGAAGGATGAGCGCTGTCTCAAACAGTGCAGTTCTGGTCATTCTGCAGTCTGGGAAGCTTACCATGTGGTGCTCCTCATTAGCTAGAGCAACCCAATTTACCAGGAGCAGAATGCATTACTTATGCAAGTCTTATGTAAGATACTAAGCAGAACAATTTAGACATAATCACTGAGGCAAGAGGGTGTTTCCAGGATGTACCCACTGTTCTTAAAATGAGTTCAACAAATCAGCACAAGGAGCAGACTAGTTAGCTAAGCAGTTTTCTTTGTTGATGAGTCTAAGGCACTGCCCTGCCTGTGATGAAAAGAGACTGATCTCCCATCTTTCAAACTGCTGCAGAGAAATGTGCTTAGACACCAGAAATGTTGCTGCATTCTGTCACCTGGAGAGGGAGTAATTGTTTGGGACACACATGATTTGCAGTTCAAATTCCAGCTCCTCCCTGGGTAGGTCTGTTTACTCTAAACTGTTGGCTGGGTTTGGGTCTAAGGGCACTTAGACACACACAAATGGCAAACAGGTTTGACTTGACTGAGGACTTCACAGTGGGGAGGTTGGAGGCAAATTGCAACGCACCAGCAAATGAACGACATGAAAAATGAAGCAGCCTAGTTATGTTTAAAAAGTGTTAAGTATATCTAACCTTTTGTTTCCTTTACTCACAGCTTTGAGGGGAAACTGGCTTAAGAGGAAAAGAATGGCTAGACTGCCCCCAGTAGCTGTATATCTTCTCCCACGTTGTCTTGTGCAGCGCTTCCCTGTGTTGTTTAACTCCCACACTGCATAAAGTTAAGTGACTTTACCCTCGGAGCTGCCGATTCTGGGAAGGATAGGGACCATCAGAACAATAACTAAACTATTTTTCAAAGCTCCTAGGATTAAATGCTGCTGCTCAGTCATGCTTCCCGATTGTTTTATTACGGATATGCACGTATGTCCTTTGAAAACACAGAACAGTAACCACAAGTCTTTTAATTGCTCATGAAGTTAAAATTTCCTTTGCTAGCACCTTTCAAAATGAGTTTTCTGTGTTGTTTTTAATGTTACGGGAGAGTAGCCCTTACAGATGTAACCCAGACATCTGAATATATATTGCTTTAGAAGACATCTTTCGCCAGCAGGCAGATAGAAACATTTCTGAGGTGAAGAGAGGGGAAGGAGCCTACAGAAAGAGGTGAGCTCTGACTCACATCTTCAGAGCTCATAAAGGCCCTGTTTGCCCCAGCCCTGCCAAGTATGTGCTGTTGAAGGCTTTGCGCTGCTTTGGGTGCTCAGTGGAAGCTGTGCTGAGAAGGGCTCCCATGTATGCATCAGGTTATGGAAGCTGGTCAAAGCACAGCTGTGAATCCTAACAGCACTTGACAAAGCAGTGGCATGTTGACTCCAAGCCTCAAACGTCAAATGATGGCTCGGAAAAATGTTCTGCTGTCAGATGTGAAGCAAAAGAGAGACAACTTCTTCAGTTAAATGTACGTGGCATGTGAGATAAAATGAGGTGTGAGACAGCAAGGGAGACAACACTCGTTATTGATGTGAACTGTACAAAGCAACAAAAGTATTGAAGGCCATCAAAAATGCAGACAACTGAAGCTAGCTGAGTAGAAGGTATGTTGGGTAAAGCTATGTTGGCCAATGTAAAACTTCAAATGGATTTGCTTCAGGTGTGTTGGGGGGTCTCTGAACCAGCCTCCAGTGAATGTTCCCAAGTTTGAGATGTGTTATGTAGAAACTCATAACACAGGAATCCATATACAAGGTTAGAAGTGAAATGTAAATGTTGTTTTTATAAGAATTAATATTCAGTGATGAGAGCTGTACTGGGACCAGCACTGGTGCTGTAGTTTGTATGCTGGTAGTGGGGGAAAGGATGAGTGCATGACCATGTGTGGACGGTAGGACAGGAAAGCCAACAGTCAAAGTGCTTCCTGGAGACACTGATTCGAGAAAAGAGAGTGATCGTGGGCTAAACTCTTGGAGTGGTAATATAAAGATACATCTTGGGGCATGGTGTTGTAATGGAGCTTGAGTCAAAACAGCATAGTGACGCTATAGAAAGGGGTGGATCGTGCCCCCACAGCACTGTTCATTCCTGGCTGATGTGGTACCGGCAGTTCTTCTGGGTTTTTGGCTGTTACTTACTCTGTGAAAGGAAAAGCGAATACCAGAGATGGTGTCCCTGGGAGGGACAGGAGATGGAGGGAAGCTCTTTCTTTCTGCAGTGCTGAAGTGCTGAGTGCTGGTCTAAGCTAGAAACCACGGAAAAGGGTGAGAGCAGCTCAGGGTTCATTTCTCCCACATCTGACATGAGAAATCAACCTAGGAAATGAGCGCAGGGAGCTGGTGTTGCAGGCGATTCACGTGTCCATCCAGGCCTTTCCTGTGTAGCTGCTTTTCTCTGCTGTGTACGTGCTGCACTGTGTTGTCTTCATGGGTTTTTGTGAGGTATCTACTGAAATTTAGTGACACCAATAATGCTTTTTTATTGGCAGAACCAATGTCGAAGACGTTTGTAACTTTCTCTGAGGGGAAAAGAAGGAAATGATAATTTGTAACTTCTGTGGGTCGCTGCTGATATTGAAAACCATGTCCTGTAAATGTTTCTATTAGAGAAAAACCTGTATCTATTGCCCAGGAACACTACAGGCCATCCAGCACTAAACCCAGTGCTTCCGCTGAGGAAACGGAGGCTCTTCTCCCGGAGAAGCCTTTCTTTTTCTCTCCCGCAGTACATATAAAAGCCATACAAAGCCAGCTGGATTAGAAAGCACAGCGCCATGTCAATGGGCACCCTTGTTTGTGTTGTTGAGAAGAGATTCTTAGTTAAGAAAGAAAGAAATGCCTCCCCTGTAATCGTCACTAACGAGGAGACCCAGTGAGGGTTTTGTGTTTTAAAAGGCTTTGGCAAGAGATGTTTTGGACGCTGGGATTAGCTGATGTTCCCTCCCCCTCCCCACTTGATCTTTAAGGATTTGCCCGAGTCATGGGATTTTACTGGGCTTGTTAACTCTGTTGTCATTTCTTTTTCAGCCAAGGGGGTAAAGAAATCCTCTAGTGAGAGCCACTCACTGGGGATTAGCTGTGAGTGGACCCAACAAGGGGGTGGCTCCCGGAGGGGCTGACCCCTGACTCCCAGGTCGGGTGGTCACTCATCTTCTGCCTCCTTGCTGAGACAAGCTGAAGGCTCCCAACAAGTGTTGTCTCCATCCTTGCGGATCTCCCTCTGTGCAGCGACAGGCAGTGCAGGAGAGGGGCTCTGTGTTATCACAGCTGTTCTTCTGCAAAACTGGGGAAAATGATAAAGTAGGTAGAATATCAAAGGACACTGTAACTGTTATTGAAAGGAAACTGCAGCCTCTTTTACCACCTAAAGCAACCTGTCTGCTTTCCTCCTCCGTAATGTTCAGAACTTCAGGGGTTTTGCCTGCACAGCAGTGGTGCTTCAATTCATTGCCAGATTGAAAGGTGGCAAGAGGGGCTTTTGGGAAGGTTTCTGTTGTAGATGGCAACTCTACCCGATCCTGATGGATGTCTTGTGGTGGTGATGGCAGAGAAAGGTTTCAAGCGAGTTGCTTGCACAGGCTTTAACTGATGTATGAGTTGAATGCATTTGCCTTGTCTGGGAAGTTACAAACAACTCGTGTGGGATGGAAAACACAGTAGGAAGAGAAGCCAAAACTTAAACTGAAAACTTATTTGTAACGGAGGTCAGACTGTGAGTTAGGGGGTAATGTGTAGATGAGTATGACTGAGTTATGCAGATTAACTCTGCTTTTGAGAAAATGGGTTAAATACTGTGATAGTCACAGTTTTACCCAGTCTTTGAAATCCTGGCTGTTTCACAAAGCAGTCAGCTGCATCCTTTTATCAGGTTACCAAGAGCTTGGATCAGTTCGTGATGAATAAGCGTCCAACCTGCTCTGCTGAAAGGTCTGTCCATCATTGCAGTGTACCACAGGTTTTCAAGAAACAGCTGTGGAGAAGGAACCTTTCCCTCCTAGCTATTTTGTTTTTCATGCTCATTGTTGGAAGGGAGTGTCAGCTTAGTCAGGTTCAGTGACATGTGCTGTTTTTTGTGTGAACAAACTGGATGGAATTAGACAAACCTCCAGTGTGTTAGAGCATTGCACCTTAAAATGAGATTTCCCAACAGGTCCTAGGAATTAAGCTCCAGTGGAATTGAGATAGATGCCTGGCATACAATGAATAGGGGAAGAGTGATATTAATTATCCTGTACATATGTAAGTAAATACACATTTAATTTATGTGCAAATACAAGCTTATAAGTGTCAGCTTTTTGCTTCCTGACTATTAATTAGCAGTTGATTTATTGTAAACATGTACGGTAGAGGAATGTTTTCAGAGCCTCTATAAAAGGAGCAGGCTGTAGCAGCTGTATAGAGGTATTTAGGGACCGTCTCTGCATTAAAGGTCAGGCATATAGGAAGAAATTGTGTAAAAGAAGCTGGCAAGGAGCAGGGGTAATCAAAAGGGACAGGTGATCTGCAGTAAGCATTGAAAGAGGAATGCCTTTAGGATTAAGAATATGGCAGACTTTGTGCCTTTCTAGTATCTCCTTTGTCACTCCTTCTGGGCAGACCTGCTTTTTTCCAAAGCTGGTTGCAGGTGATGAAATGCCCAGTCAATACAAGCAGCCTTAAACCCCTGAGCCATTAGGAAACACAGAAAGCTAAGGAGTGTGTTTCTCTACTAACAGCAGCTGCCAAGAATGCATCAAACTTACCTTTGCCCTGGCTTTCCGCAGGGTATTAGGTTAGGTTCAGAGTGTCTCTGTTGGTTGTCAGGGTCCTTACTGGTCTGGACTAAGGGTTTGTGACTGCTGAGAGCTCAAGAGGGAGAGCTGCAGCTGGCAGTTTCACTCCTTGGCTGCAGAGAAACCTTTTCCAGTCAGGGTCAGATTGCTGAAGGCGAAGTGACACGTTACAGCTGATCGTGTCTCTTTACTATGGACGTGGGGTGCCCTGTCCTTGTTTTAGTGCTTCTCTCCCCTGCTCCTGGCTGCCTACTCCCCCTGGCTGGCAGCAAGGCTGGTGCTCATCAGGCTCTGAGTGAAACAGATTCAACTTGCTGGCCTGGAAGAAAATGTGATAAAGTGAGTTGTTTGTGCCTGGCTAAATGAACTGCATCAGCTCAGTGGAGGCTCTGATGAACATTAGTTTGATGCAAGAGAAAAGGTGCGTTCATATGACTGGGATAGAGAGAAGAAAGGGTAGGGCTGGAGTGTGGGACATGCCACTTCTGGCAATGATGAACTGTGAGAGTGACTCAGCTCTGACATGTAACATCCCCAGGAGGGTCTAATATGGGACTGTGAAACAGCAACTCCCTTTAGCAGAAGCTGTGCCATCTCCCCCTGTTGTCATAAACAGCCAGTGGTATGTGAGCTAAAGCAAGAGATTACTGTACCTATGCAGGACTCCCAGGTTCATTCAGAGGGAGAGCAAAGCACACATGACAGAGGTTGGCCACACCGTTGAATGCACGGCTGCCAGTCATTCTGGCACTGTAAAAGTGATGGTCTTGACAGAACCTACTGTGGGGAGGAATAAGTAACCATGACGAAGGGAGATTTATTCCCAGTCTCCTAATAACCATCATGAAAGCACTGTCCTCCCAGAGATGAAACACCATGTCTCTAGAATATGATGAAAAAGTGCTAAGCATAGATTAATTTCCTTAGACTGAGCTTTCAGGGTACTCCAGGGTTCCCATTTAATTTTGGTTCTGAAAAGCATTTATCATGGCTTTATTAAAGCTCATGTGACAAGCACTTTGGAAGCTCTGTTTCATATTGGCCATCTATATTCCCTTTAGTTGTGTTGTGCTGGGGGTCAGGGCTGAGACCTTTGCTTCACAAGGTGGCCCAAGAATTTGGGCAGAGAATTATATTCTAATTTATTGAAAGTATAAAGGAGATAGTTTGCGTTTCATAATGTGTTCACAGCTTCAGTGAGTCTCAACAGTCAGGTCTCTAATGAATATCAGTAGCAAGTAGAGGAAAGTTTTCCCTTTAGTAAAGGGAAAAAGGCTAGAGATTTTACACTTAAGCTTTTTGCCGTATGTCTTTTCTCTTGCAATTCCATCCCCATCTTGCATGTTTTTTCCCTGTTGCCCTCTTTTTTGTTCAAAGTTTAAAGTTAACAGAGAATGAACGTATTGCTTTACTTGGAAGGTTTTCTTTGCTCGCAATGTAAGATCGAACCATTTTCTAAGTAATAAAATCCTGTAGACAGTGAATTATGGAAGTTCAGATGTGTGTATGACTGTGGGATGCCACTTGCCTCCTTGCCTCCACCTCTACCTGGAGAAACCAGCCTGTTGGTACTAACTTGCCCTCTAAGACTGTGAATTAGCACCTGAGGACATCACACGTGGCAGTGCCACCCTTCAAACAGCTAGATTTCCTGCCAAAATAGAACAGAACACCACACAAAGGTGTCTCAGCCCCAGGTGTATCAGAGAAGAAACAAACTATGCATTTTTGCATTGGTCACCCTTCAAGGAATAGCCCTTAAACTTCAAAAAATAAGCATATCTTTGTTCATTTTAATAAACCAGCCCATCGCCAATATTCTTTCAACTTGTAACTTTTACTGGTATAACTGGAATGCTTGGGGTAGAGACCTCAGAGAGAGCCAGATACTGCACCATTGTCCTTGATAGTAATTTATAGAATCATAGAATGGTTTGGGTTGGAAAGGACCTGAAGATCACCCAGTTCCAAGCCCCTGCCATGGGCAGGGACACCTCACACTAGACCATGTCACCCAAGGCTCTGTCCAGCCTGGCCTTGAACACTGGCAGGGATGGAGCATTTACCGCTTCTCTGGGCACCCTGTGCCAGCGCCTCAGCACCCTCACAGGGAAGAGCTTCTGCCTTAGATCTAACCTGAACTTCCCCTGGTTCAGTTTGAACCCATCACCCCTTGTCCTGTTGCTCCAGTCCCTGATGAAGAGTCCCTCTGCAGCATCCTTGTAGCCCCCTTCAGACACTGGCAGCTGCTCTGAGGTCTCCACGCAGCTTCTCTTCTCCAGGCTGAACAGCCCCAGTGTTCTCAGCCTGTCTTCGTACGGGAGGTGCTCCAGCCCCTGATCATCCTCGTGGCCTCCTCTGGACTTGCTCCAACAGCTCCATGTCCTTCTTATGCTGAGGACACCAGCCCTGCACACAGTGCTGTGAGTGGGGTCTCAGCAGAGCAGAGGGGCAGGATCACCTCCTTCAACGTGTTGATCACGCTGCTTTTGATGCAGCCCAGCACACGGGTGGTTTCTGGGCTCAAGCGCTCACTGAAGTGGTTCATGTTCAGTTTCTCATCGACCAACACCCCAAGTCCTTCTCCTCAGGCTGCTCTGAATCTCTTCTCTGCCCAACCTTTAGCTGTGCCTGGTATTGCCCTGACCCAGGTGTAGGATCTTGCACTTGGCTTGGTTGAACTTCGTGAGGCTGGCATTGGCCACTTCTCAAGCGTTTCATTTGTAGCAACTTCAGGATTTAAGCGTCTTCTCAGATACCACTGTGGCTTTAGGAAACCTTAGGCTTTGCCACAATCTGGTCACATTTGAAAGGTTCCTCATGTTGTAGCAAGAGTTCTCTTCTGCCCTGAGCTGCCTGTTAGCTTTCACATGTTACTGGTGCAGGCATTGTGATTTCTTCTGTCCTTAAAAGAAGCAATAGCCTTTACTCAAAGGATGAGGGAAATGAAGACTCTTATTTCAGGTTTTTCTTTTTTAGTTTTTAATGCCCTTTGAAATAAAGCTGCAAATGCAAGATATAATTCAGATCAGCTGGAGCAATACAGCTAGTAGATCACGAACAGAAAGTTGTATGTGTTCCTCGTATGTCATCCAGATTCCTTTTTAAATGTTCTTGGCTAAGCCCTGGTTTTGTGTGGACAGCAGTGCTAATGTTCTGTTGACCTGCCCAACCCACAGCCAACCACCTGGAACTGAGTTATTTTTAACACTGGCAAATTTTCTATAAGCAAAATGGTTCAGATTTAGCAGCTGGATGGAAATGCCTGACATGCTTTCTGTGGTCATCCTTGATTGAAGACACTATAGGCTAAGGCAGATGTACCGCAGACGTGTGTGATGACTGACCTAACTGAGTTATCCAGGCATAGGCCACCTCATCTCCACACTGCAGCCTTCTTAAAAGATTGGTGTGTCCTGAAGCCAGAAATCTGGTAAATCTGTGTTGAACTGGAGGTATCCACAAAACCTGAACATAAAGCCCAATGGGACTGTTGAGTCAGATTGTTTTAACCAAGGTTTGCTATAAACTGCATGGTATACGCTGCTACTCTTTTCCAGGTTTGTCTTGAGAGTTGTTAGAGAGGACTTTAGAGTGACAGTCCATGGGGACCCTTCTGAATTTCCTTACACCTCTCAGCAGCTGCAGAATTGTCTGTTCTCCTTTTCTGCTCTCTGTATTTCTTTCAATTTTCTGTCTTGTCTGAATGCAGGGAAACTGCATAGAAAGCACTTTATAGTCCCCTTCCCCTGCTTCCGATGACACTGTCCAGGCTGTCGCCCTTGGATTTCTATAGGAAGAAAGCAAATCGTGACTAACTGAAGTACAAGGAAAAAGAGAAAACCAGGTATTTTTTTCCCCACAGTCCACACAGATTAAGAGAACTTTTTCCACCTTTTCTCATACAAGAAATAAATTCTTGAAGTGAACTGGTCTCTGGTGGGGTGACAGTTTGATATAGTCATTGTTCCTGTTGGAGCCAACCTTGATCACTCCCATTTCAAAAGATATTAAAAGAAAGAGCTGACAACTGAGTGTCTTAGTCCCTTGATGTTTTGCTGGATATGACTTGCCCATGGTTTAGGCCAGGGATCAGGAATTAGAGGGCCATAGGCTGAAGTGATTTCCTGTTTTTTCTGTATACAGCCAGAACTGCATCATCCTCTTTTTGTGCAAGCCTTTGAAAATGGGTGCTGTTAGTGTGACGGAAGTATTGAGCAGACAGTCCACAGGGCCATAGGTGTGAAAGCTCTCTTCAGATTGTTTTAAGTAGTAGAACAGGGTGTTGCTTATTGGCCAAGAGACACTTGCCTGAGGCTCCCAGTACCCACTCTGAGGCACTGCAATACTTACACAAACAGCTTTCCCTCCAGCTCTCAGCCTTCACCGGTTCTTTACACTTCTTCCTTCTGTGCCTTCCTGGTTGCCTCATGTCTTGAGGGTCTCTGTTCTGTTTGGGTGCGATTCCTGGGAATGCTGCACTCCTGCACCTTCTTGTTACATTGGGAAATGTCAAACCCATTGCCTTTAAGAAATGTGCACAGTGGGGAAACCATTGGTTTCCAAAGAAACACAGTACTGAGATCCAGACCTGGTCGCTCTTTGCATTTTAGGTCTGGGGCTCTACTCTGATCCAGCCCCACAAATGTTAGGTCCAAGCTTGTGTCTATGTCTGATCGGACAACATTTTGATTGGAACAAACACGCTGTCACTTATATGGGACTCTTTTGTTTTTTATGTGTATTGGCCTTGTTTCCCTGTGCTCAGAAAAGGGTCTGAGCCCAAGAAAGCTTGAGGAATCTCCCAGGGTTTACACCCCTCTTTGGGTCAGTTCATTAGCAAATGAAACAGATCAGTTTAAATAGAAAGCTATGTTAAGGTTGAATTCTTCCCGGAGGTGCCCTGGAGAAAGGGTTGCAGCCCTTTGCTGTTGACCTCAGTTGGTTCCCCATCTCCAGTGTGCCTGCTGGACCTTGTGCTTTCTGCTGTGCATTAATGGAAACTGCTCGGACAGACTACCTGGAGCAAGGAGACAGGCCTTTTGTCCCAAGAGACTTATTTATTCCCTCTTGTTTTGATCATGGGGCTGCTTTGGCAACGGTTTAGGCAGATTTTTCTAAGCTCTTGAGTGTTATTTTGGCCCAGCTCTGTTTGAAGGAAGAATTCCTTTCGCTGGAGCTTTTCCTTAAATAGCTCCAAGTGTTTTGGCAAATGTAAATTGTAGCCTGGTATTACTTACGGGTTTTCATTGCTGTCTAGTCTGACAGCTATTTCTGCTAAGAGGTGCATTTTGAATTCATACATATCTGAGAAATGAAAAAGCTTCTGCGAGCAGAGAAATTCAGTATCAAATATCAGTAAAATTATATCAGATTTTCTTTTTGGGTGACTGGTGTGCTGCGGCCATAGGAACACTTTGTAGACCACAAAGTTGTATTTGGAGCCTGGAGTACACTTGGCTGTAATACGAATTGCCAAAGATCATAGAATCATAGAATGGTTTGGATTGGAAGGAACCCCCAAAGCCTGTCTAGTCCAAGCCCCCTGCAATGAGCAGGGGCATCTTCACCTAGATCAGTCTGCTCAGAACCGCATCCAGCCTGGCCTTGAATGTGTCCAGGGATGAGGCATTCACCACCTCTCTGGACAACCTGTTACCATATATTGACCACCCTTGCAGCCAGCCTGAATATCCCCCTTTTTAGTTTAAAACCATCACCCCTCATTCTATCACAACAGAGCCTGATGAAAAGCCTTTCCCCATCTTTCTTACAGACCCCCAAAAAATAAAGGTGAGTTAAAAGGCAAGATATCCTCAACTACAGTTCATTAACCCAGGGTCATACCAAACATAAGTGGTGGCTGATTTAAAATGCCAGGGACTAGGCAGTGGTGGCTGAAGGGCTGAGAGTACCAGTTAAACAAACCAGCCCCTACTGGTCTTCGCACCTCCACCCAGGGATGTTGCCTGGTTGTGAGGTCTACTGTCAACCCTTCATTGTTGAACAATTTAAAAGTAAAATGAATGGACTTCAAGTTTAAGGGAGTTTACTGCTGTCCTCTTCTTGCGAGGATCACAGTCACCCCTCAGTATGTGCCCTCTGTTGAGGGGTACACTGCATGAGCTGCTGCAGGTGCCTTGGTGTCCTTTACTGCTGGATGAACGCAGGGTCACTTGGGGAAAAGTGGCAAACGCATTAGGAATTGGCAAGTTTGAGAAGATTTCATGAGTTTGCTCCCAGGAATCAGTTTAGGGAACAATTCCCTTAGTTCAATTCTGGACATAACTAGAAAGTGAATACAGAATGACCAAGTCTTGTTTCTTGTGTAAGGACAAGCAGTGTAAAATAATTTAAATCAGATCTTTTCTTAAAAACTAATGATCGCTTCCTTCCCAATTCTGAAGTAAGTCCAAGGACGTGATTAGATGTTAAATAAGTTGGATTTGACACAAGACAAGCTCTAAGACATTCCCACCTCACACCCTTGCTGCTCGCGGCTGCTCCTGTGCTGCAGTTTGTCACTGCTCTGGTTGTGCTGATGCAGCTGCCTGTGGGGCTGTGCTGAACCAACCCAACTTAAACATCTCCTCACACACAAATATCCAGGAGCAGATCTTATGTTTTGTATCAGCTCAGACCTGCAGATCCAATCTGTATTATTTATACACATCCCTTCTCAAAGTCACACTGATGTAAGTGATGTGGCAACCGGACTGTGCTATGGAATAGAGGTGGGTGGCTTTGCATCCAGGGAAAATGGATGACAAAACAGGGGACTGTTTGAACAGAAGTGTGTAAACCAGCAATACTGGTAATTCCTGATGCACCCTGTAGCCTGAGCTGGCTTCTGCTTTCGGCTCACATACACTCACAGAGGCTATCCAGATGGAAGCATCCTCAGCTGGTGGACTACATGTCAGTATGGTAATACTCACCAAACGTGAGGTTTAGGGGGTCTACCTAGTTCTGAGATGGTTTTATACCTGTTTCATACTGAGCAAGAAAGCACCTGTGGTCTTTCACAGTCTGTTTGAATAGGAGAAACTCTATTACGCATAAACCCCAAACTCAACACAACTCTTTCCAACGACTGGAAGGAAAATATGAAGTTGAAAACCCAGCCTACTGATTTCAGCTCTATCTCTCTGTGTTTGTTTGCTTAAGTTCTCCATTCATGCCACAGTCAAAGAATATAGAGGCAGCTTCTTCTGAAGATCTCTCAGCATTTTTCATCCCCTTTGCTTACGAGTATAGGAATATCAAGATGGGTTTGGTCTTTTAAATACAAGCCCATGAAAAGACGTTAAGTGTCTTGGCATTGTTGGGTTGCATTCTGGAGACTGCTTAGGAGAGACTTTATTCCACTAACTGGTAAAGATCTGGTAAATCATGATAATTCCAGATTTTGCCTCCTCTGAACATGCAAAATAGAATTGACATGTAAAGCCTTAAACACTCTGAAGCCCAAACAATTAAGAGAGATAATTACAAACTGGGTTGCAGAGAACTCCCATTCACTTGCAGCATTCTCCAGTTTAAAGTTTCTTCAGAGGAGATGTAGGGATAACACTGTGGGGTGGGAACACTTCCTTTTTATATTACTCAGCAACATTATTGTCCTCAATGTAAATGAGATAATTAGTGAGGTCAGGAGACCGCACAAAAGATTTTATTGGTTTGAATAAAATGCAGCCTGGCATCAACTAGTATGGTAACAACCAGATGTTCTGAGCAAGTATGAATCACTGTATTAGGTGCAATTTCACCTTGTGTCTTGCTCACACATCTACTCTTCTCCCAATTTATTATAAGGCTGTAATTATTTCAATACAACTTTGCCTACTATAGATACTGTATTACCTATTCCATTTCTACAGAAGGGCTTGGCTAGTTCTATTCAGTCTTCATTCTGTGGTTGATTTTTCTTTGACTTGTCTCTCCTCAGTGCTTTGCTTCTCGTGGTGGTTTGCTTAGAAGTTGTGCAGACCATTTTCTGAAAACCAAAGCTTTTCAATGAGTTTTTCAATGAGTTTCACACACTGTAAATTACAAAGTTTGAGTTTTCTTCCTGGCTATTACCCATGTGCTTTGGCTTTTACTACCTATTTGGCATGTGCTACTTTTTCATCCAGATGCAAGTAGTGCTACTAAAGCGAAAAAGTTGTGTCTGTTTTATGGTGAAGTTCCATTAGGGCTAAGGGCTGTAGATGCTCCCAGCAAAAGAAATCTGTTATACTCCAGATTTTATTTTTAATAGATAAATGGAGAGAGAAAAGATGCCAACTTAAGTGGATCACATGCAAAAGGAGTTTATAGTAAGTTAGAAACTGAATCCAAGTCATGCTGTTCCTGTTTTATCTCCCCTTCCTCCAGACTCTCCTACCCTGAATTCTGGATCAGCATGGTTTTTACAGAGTGCTTTAAATAATAAGATGTGAAGTTTTACCTGAAGAAAGCATGGAAAATTTTTAATAGATCAGTGGTTTCTGGGCAATGTGGTTAAAAAAAGCATTGTCCTGCCTCTATTTACACATCAGTGACAGGGCTCCTGCCTGCCAGCCATGGAAGCAGGGCTTCTCCCCAGTGAAATGCAGTGCGAGGTGTTTAAAGCAGCAGGGCTGGAAGGGAAGGGAGGACTGGATCTGCCAGCTAGGGAGGCACAGCTAAATTAACTGAGCACTTCTTGCAGTGGCAGGAGCTGAATCATGCGCCAGGCAAAGCAGGTAGCAGGCGTAAAGTGCAGTTAGCATCCACCAGGTGTTAAGAAATACCTGACCACAGAGATACGGGTGGCAGAATTGGGTTTTATTTAATTTTTCACAGGTCCATGCTCTTACTTAGACCGTGTCACTTTCAGGCTAGAAAATAGCAAGAGGCTGGTGTGAAACCTCGTCTTTGTTTTCATGTCTGTTTGAAGCAGTACAGCACCTCACTTCAGCAGGTATACTGGGTATCCTTGTTACAGCAGCTATTCGGTGTACTTGATGAGATAGGGAAGCGTTATTATCTTTCTTTTTATGGGCAATTATTGCAGCACAAAATAAATGAGGCCCAAACCCTCAAAGATTCTTTGCCTGATTCTATATTATTTCAGAGGCCCTGCATATTTCTGGGGCTTGAGGCCAATGTGATTTTGTGCATTGACACCAGCAGCACAGGCTGTGTCGCAGGCAATGCTGGCAGAGCCAGGGCTTCTAGATCCAGGCTACTGGCTTAAGCACTGGACCAGACCAGACTGCCTTTCCTAATCTTTTGTTCAGATCTGTGCCTTAAACCTGTCTGTTCTGCATGATAAAAACCATTGGGTGTTTTATGCTGAAGCTGTGTCTCTGAGCTGGAAGAGGCTATGTGCTTCTTGGGGATGAGAGGTCTGTTTTGATGAACTTCTGCACTGTAGGAACAAAGAAGACCATGTTACAGAGCACATGCTCAGCCCAGACCTCTTCACTGATTAAATCCTGCACTGTGAGATCATAGAGAAATAATAGCAGAAATCACCAGAAAATCTGGAGTGTTTAGATTGTGTTTAGCAGAAAAATCCTCAGGAAAGAGTCCACACAGTAAACAAATGGCAGAGAAGAGTGTTTGTAGAAACTCACTGATCACGAACACATGTGTTGCATATATGTGTCTAAAGGCAGAGTTTAATAAAAGCAGAGATCAAGTCAAGGTAATAGGCAAGTGAATTTTGCCTTGGTTAGAGAATTCTACTGAAGAGGGATGCTTCTTTTTAAGACCTAATTTTTCTGCTTGATGTCATGTGAATGACTTTAAAGAGTGAGCAAAGCTGCCTTCCCTTGCTTCAGATATGCCTGCGAGTTCGAGAGGACAACCAGCAGAGAATGCTGATGGAGATTTGGGGAAGGAGAAATAAAATGAAATAAAACCAAGAAAGAAAAAGCCAACTGGGCACAGAGTATCCCTGTCCCCTCCCACTGCAGGGTTTATTGATGCTGTCTGCAGATTTGTGTTTGCTTTACTGCTGGTAGTTAGAACGGGTGATCAAAGGCTAGTATAGCTGTACCCGTGAAGGGACATAATTGGTTGGACTCTTTGAGTCCTCTGTAACAATACTCGGTTTTGTTGTGTTAGGCAGCGCTCCACAAAGTATAAAGCCCTCTATGATTGCTGGGGCAGTTGGTCAAATGTTTTCTTCTGGTCTCAATTCCTTTTATACAGGAAACCAATATAGCTCCGAGCCCAGGGATGAAAGCTTTAAACCTGGAGGGTGCCTGGTGCTTCCTGAGAACCTCACAGGGGAAATGTTCAGTCCCAAAACAGCTTTGCTGACAAATATGTTTTCATAGCTTATTATTCTGTCTCCTCTGCTCTTTTTTCATTTGAATATAATAGGTGCTTTATTTCTGAATGCTGTTTAGATCCTCACCCCAAAAAGATAAGTCTCTGGGTATGCTTGTTGTTTTAACATCATATTTGGTTACTGTTTAATGTATGTGCCATAAGGCCTGTATAGAAGAGACACTGGTTATTTTTTGAGTAATTAATTTCCCATTTTCCTTTCTATCTTTTCAAAAGAATCCCATATTCCAATTTTTTCTGCTAATACATGAGCAAATACTTCTGATGCAGCTCCTCCTGAGTGTAGCTTGTACGTTTTGAGGACTGCTCCAGAGTCCAAGCAGAGAAATCATCCATATCTTTCAGTTATGGAAGCAAGTTTCCCAGTGGCTTAGAACGTGACCAAATTCAATGAAATAAAATGTACAAAATGGCTTCATTGCTTGGCAATGTTTCAATGTGGAATATGAGCCCCATGATGCTAGTGAAGTTATTTTTCTTTTCCATACCTTCTAAAATATCTGTATTGTTTACTCATTTAAAAAGAAAAGAGGCACAGCTTTCTGGCGTGATAGTTTTTAATGCAGACAAATAAGCAGCATAGGGTAGAAACAAAAGGTTTTGGGAAACATAACATTGCATGCATCCTGTCAGCTCCAATTTGTCTGGAGGTGTTACAGAAGAGTGCGGAGGCCTCTGAAATGCAACACAAAGTCCCAGGAGCTTAAAGGCTATAATATAGAAGACTACTACACAAGCAACACAGCTCCCTAGGCCACATTTCTAAGGACATCCCACTGTGCAGAAGTGTTCAAAAGAGATTTAAAGTGCACGTCACAGGCAGGCAGCATGTATGATACTTGCATCCTTCATATAAGATCTGTTGTGCCTGTGAGAGGCAGCCTCCCTCTCCTACTGCCCCCATGCAAGCCTGCACCCTCCAGCCCTGGAGGTGGCGTTTGCCCAACTGCCCTTTGCCTGCAAGTGACTCCATGCCAGGTCAGTGTGACATCAATCCACCACCTTTGGCATGTTACATCAGATTTCATTGCGAGATCCTGCACCTGGAAAGCAAAGCAAGATGGGGAGCCAGAGGCAGGCTTTGCTCTCCACGCAGCACTGGCTTTGAGTGGCTTCTGGACAAGTTCTTCTATCTGGTTCTTAGTTATCGATCTATAACCAGCAAAAGCAGTGTCTGCCTCGGAGAGTGTTTGAGAAAAGAACTAGCAGGGAAAAGACTTCTGCCCTAGAAAGAATATAGATATTAAAATGTTATATATATGTACATATGTGTGCATTTATGCATGAAATTATGTAATGTAGAAAATAACTTTATAGATACATGTAAATATATAAATTTAATCTCCAATTTAATTGTAATGAAACCCCAAATCATAAAAATATTTATTACAGAATACAATTTCTTCTCCTGATTTGTTAAGGTTTAGTCATAATGCATCTCACTGAGAAAGTTCAATGCTTTGTGCAAGTTTTAATGTTCTGTGGAAAGAAATGGTTTTTGCTGAAGTGGGATTTGCTGCTCAAAAGCTGTTTCAGATATACCTTTCTGTTGCATAACTTAATGTAGCACCTGGAAATTATTTATATTTATAATTAACAATTATAATGCAATTAATAATTACTATTATGATTACTTAACTCTTTCAAGTATGGATGTTCTTTTTATGTGCTTTCCTCCTTCAGGTTGATCGTCTTAATGATGGTATTTCTCTTTGCATGTACTTAGCATCTATTAAAATGAAATGTCAAATTCATTCTCAAGCAGATTAGAAACTGCTCTGTATGCCTGAAGGCCATCTCAGTGGGAACAGAGTAGCTTTCCTTATCTCCTCATGTTGATGGGGCTTGGACTTTGCGTTATGTCTTTTTCCCAGACCTTTGACAGCAAATGCGCTCTCTCTGTTCCCAGTATTTTGAGCATTACTGGTAATGGTGTAATGATTAACTCTTGGAGCATTGGGGAACCAAGTGTATGCCAACATCCCAACAGAGTAAATTCTGCCAGCTGCTAAGTGGAAGAAACCTCTAGAATTTGGTGGAATAGACACAATTTGTAACTGGATAAGGCATTGGTTTTTCATGTTTCAGTCAATATTAGGGGTTATAGGCTCTTTGTCACTGTTGACAAGCCCTTCAGCAATCAGACAAGTTTAAAATCCTTACTGGATAAAGGTCAGTATGCAAGTCCTCGCAGGACATGTCTGCAAGACTGAACAACTAACAGATAAAATTGAGAGACCTAAAAACCATTTTCCCCCCACTTCAAAGTAAGTAATAACATACAAGGATAAAACCACCTGTGTTAAGTGGTCTCCAGTATCTGGTGGGATTAGGCCTACATGTGAACCTCAGCATGCTGAGGTCCTGCATTGTTCGCAAAGTCCTGTCTGTGCAAGAAAGATGAGCTGGACTCTGTGATTTTGGTTTCTTTTTCTTTCCTGGCTGCAGTGGGGTCATCTCACACAGGTGCTACCTGTGCTCCCACAGATGGATGGTGCAGCACTGGCATATGTCTCACTGCGTCACTGTTTTGAGCTGAGTTTTTATATCTGCAGAAGTGGCTCGTGTCTGCTGAGCTGCACAACCTGCATATGGATGTGCTGGAGGACGCAAGGGTCTAAAGTGTTGTGCAGGTCTTCCTGCCCCTCAGATAAGCCCTTGCTAGCTCTGTTTATATTGATATCTCCTGAGCAGCTTTCCCATTCTGCATCAGCTCCTTCTTGAAGCACAGCCTGTTATAGGTAGGTCTCAAAACTTTTCCTTTGGCTCTCCGATGCAGATCCCTCCATCACTGGGGAAGGACAGCCAAGGCTTTGTGATTCAGGAAACCTGAGTAGGTTTGTTTCTAAGCATACTTCTGCAACGCTCTTTCTTGCTCACTGAAGTAAACTATAAAGAAGTGTGAATAGCATTTGCCTGCATTACTGGTTTGTGCAGTGGTGTCTGTAACAGTTTTTGAGATACTTGCAGGAGAGTGCCCTGAAAGTGCTGTCAGTGGTGGCAGTGCCATACTGTAATCATGTCTGAGTCTTTTGTCATGTAAACTCAAGTCTTCAAGTTTTCTGCACATCAGCTTGGAATTAGTAATAATATCAATACTGGAATCCAGTGCATTAAGTAACATACCAGTTACATGTGCCTTTTGTAGCCTAAAGGACAAGGAAAGAAAAACAATGGAGAAAGCTTCTGCCCTGGATCAGAACTGGTAGTGACCAGGTGTTGCTTTGCTTCCTTCGGATTTCCTACTTTCTTCAGCCAGTTTGCTTTTATGCTGCCGTATTTATTGTTATATTGTGGTTGTTTTTTATTGCTACTAATAGCTTATTGAGAATTAAGGAACTTTGTTTACTTAATCTTGGATCTCTGGGAGAGAAGCTGGTTACTTCAAATCTTTCAGCCTTCTGCTCTTTAAAGTATTGAAAGAAGCAACTCTAATTTAGTGCTTTAATTGCAATTTGAAATGCACAAATAGATGCCTTTATTCTTACAATCAACATCAAAAGGCCAGAGATTCTGGAGTGTATCAACCATACACTAGTCGTTCACTATTAATCAACTTACACATGCCTATCTCTCTATCAGGATCTCTTCTTCCAATGTGTTCACTGAGTCCCACCACTGGGCAAATACAAAGTCAGGAAGGAATCACAATGGGCCCCAGTTGTTGCATATTGTAAGGACGACTTGGCTTCCTGACATACTTTGGTATGTCACTCGAGTGAGTCTCTGTGCTTATTTATATGCAATGCCGTTACACTTCAGCCATGGAGTTTGGCTTTTCTGTTTGCATTGCTCATGAAATGACAGATCCTAACTGTTGCAGACTGATTAGTTAACTTTATAACTGGTAAACCCAATAAACTAATAAACATCAAAGCACTTAGGTCCAAAGTCCAAAAATGTAACTAAAGAATAAATATGTAAATGTTTGACAGTTAATTTCCTGCCCATGTGTACATGTGGATTTGTGTGTTACGACCCATCCCTTTTTGAGTTGTACAATCCGTGCGTCATCACTACTTAACTCCACACTGTGTGTGGTGCAATTTGTTTGGGCTTGCAGCTTACAAGTCGATATATTGGTTTTAGTTAGTGCCCTGGTTCTATAAAGTGAATTATCTCTTTGGATGGGAAACACAGCAAAAGAACAGATATGTTGCTTTAGGACAGCCTTCTTGCTTGTGTGCATAGGTATGACTTCACAGAGGTTGTGTATACTAGACTGCATGCCTTTTTTGTGTTATCTGAAGTAAGATTTGACTGTATGTGTAATACACAGTATATAACTTTAACAGCACATTTCTACCTAAAGCACTGGAATTTAAACATGCTTCCTTATTCTTCCCATTCTGATGACTCATCTCAACCCTGCTATTACTTTTATGCACTAAAGATAAGCTCACTTACCATATAAATCTAGTGATGGGAAAATTCTGCCCTTAAAAGCTTATATTAATGTGCAAGAGCTCACGTTATTGCTAGACAAGCTAATTATGAAGAAGAAGGAAAAGTTACTACATCACATGTGATCTTCTGTCATGCAGGATATAAGAAATACAGCAATTAGCCCAGATGTTCCAGATTCCAATTAGTATGTTAGTCAAAGAGCATCTTTCTTCTGTTGATTCACTGTAGAACCTCCCATACAAAGACAGGCTGAGAACATTGGGGCTGTTCAGCCTGGTAGAAGAGAAGCTGGGGGGAGCCCTGAGAGCACCTGCCAGTGTCTGAAGGGGGCTACAAGGATGCTGGAGAGGGACCTTCATCAGGGACTGGAGTGACAGGACAAGGGGTGATGGGTTCAAACTGAAACAGGGGAAGTTGAGGTTAGATCTAAGGCAGAAGTTCTTTACTGTGAAGGTGATGAGATGCTGGCACAGGGTGCCCAGAGAAGTGGTAAATGCTCCATCCCTGGCTGTGTTCAAGGCCAGGTTGGAGAGAGCCTTGGGTGACATGGTTTAGTGTGAGGTGTCCCTGCCCATGACAGGAGGTTGGAACTGGGTAATCTTAAGGTCCTTTCCAAACGTAACTATTCTATGACTCTATGATTCATCTCGGGTACATACTTTATAGTGATAGTCCCAATAACAATGCACAACATAAAGATAATTTATGGCATACCTGGTAGGGATTGTAAATTTTCTTGTGTTTTGGTGGTGTGTGGCTGCCGAGTGCTGTGGCTCAGGAATGCAGCTGAGCACATCTACTGCCTCACCTTTGAGAAAAGGTGCCCATTTGTCCCTTTCCCGCTCGGTCTGGTGCACGTAGGGCAGTGTGCTGCAATCATTCACTTCACTGGTGTGGCAGAAGATGGGTCCTGGATAGTTTTTGATGGATTATTGAACCAAACTGTTTAGGTAAGGGGGTCTACAAATGCCATGACTAGTTCAGGAAAAGCCTAGGGAATTTCTCTTATGTGAGCTTTTCCACTTTTCTGATTTACTACGTAAATTTGTCTCTGGAAAACACTAGGAACTCTTCAAGAGAAATTATTCCATGGTGATAAATGTGGCATGACTCTTCTGCAATTTTGCTTTTATTCACTAGATAGAGATCAGTGTTTTTCTTTTCTCCTAAGGTCTCCTTTATGTTGTGGGACTGTCTAATGACAAGCTCTTCAAAGGGCAGAAACAATATTCTTACGCACATGGAAACCTTCCATTGTTTCCCCTACTGCTCCTTTGGCTTGGTGCTGTATTCAAGGAGTAATTGTGGGAAGTCAGTGCTCCTCTTCCTAAACATAAACTAGGTTGAACTGCACTCTTCCTGTCTGCTATTGTTAGCAAGAGCATTAGAAAACTGCTGCATACCAAGTCAGTCATGGAGAAGAAATAGCAGGACAGACAATTAGCATTTTTTCACAGCGGGATGCAATGCCTACCTTTTCACCTCCTGTACATAGAACTGTTTGCAATAGGAGTGATGTCAGATAATTCTAGTGAGTGGGATGATTTCGTTCTCTTTAACAAAATTATATGGGGAAAAGAAAGCAAACAGCCTTAGATTCCGTTGGGGTTTTTTGTTCAGGAGTGCCATTCTCTTTCAGACCAGTTAGCCCATGGAGTTGCATGTTTGTTCCGCAAGCATGGCAAGAACTCTGTCAAACTTTTATGGTCTCTTCAGCTAAGATCATTATTAAATCATTAATAATGATTTAATAATTATTTAGATAAAGAAGAGAAGATTAAGCCCTTATTCTTCTCTGTGTTGCCACAGAGAAGTCAGTGAAATACAGTCAAACTTAGAGAAGTAACTAGTTTCTATAGGCTGTAGCGCCTTCTTACTTCAGATCAAGAGTATTCGGTGAATGTCAGACCAAAAGGAAAAAGAACAAATAAACCCAAACAAACCAGCCACTCAAAACAAGTGCCGGGCTTAGCATTTCTGGATATATTTATTTGCAGCAAAGAGTTAGTATAAAATGTCAAAATATGAGACATGCATCACATGGTTGCATACTACTAAGGAGGATCTTACTATAAATCTGTTCTTTTCAAGCCTGGATAGTTGGAATGAAACCCTTCCTGCTGCTAGTTTTCTCTATCAATATGTCCTTGGGATTTTTATTATTCACAATCTTCTTTCCAATGCAAGGAATTTTCACTGAGGTTATAAAAAGTGTTGTTTTAGGGCAAGTGTGAAATATCATATGGAAATTCCTAGTATGGAAGAAATAATTTAATTCTCCCTTTGGAATTAAGTTCAAGCATTTGTTTCTGTTGCTTAAAAGCTAACAAGAGCAACACTAATTTTCTGAATGACACATGGAGTTGCCAGCTGTTTTGAAGATTGTCAGCTTTTGAAACAGTTATCTTGTGACACAACAGTATATCTCCAAGTCTCAGTTATGGCTGATTTGGGCCCAAGAGATTAGTCAACTTAATCTAATTTAACATTTTTGCATTTTATAAGGAAGGAGATTTATAAGGCATCCTTATAAGGTGGGGGCATGTATCGTTTAATACCATGATTCAGAGAAGCATTTCATCCTTTTGATTAGGGCAAGAAAATCCTCCTTTTTTGAAATCACAAAGACACAATGCTGATAAGGATGCTGGAAGGATTTTTAGGTTAATGAGTCATGAATAAGTGTAAGTTTCCATGAAGAGATGAATGAAATGCTTGTATTTTGTATTTTCTGTGGCTGAGCGATGAATTTAAGAATATCTAGTATTGCTATTCAAAAATCCTCTTCTAATAACCTTTTTGCTAAGATAACCCTAGGCCCATGTGAATGTCACAGTCAAAAGTAAGGAGACCTTTTCTATGTAGAAGTGCCCCATTTTAGAGCTGAGTTTGAAACTGGAAGTCTTCTGCAAAGGAAATGGGAAGACAACAGTTTTTTTGGCAGAAAGAGTGAAAAGGAGATCTTGAAATGTGAAATGAGAGCTAATGGCTTGTGCTACAACAAACTTTACTGACCTACAGCAAACTTTACTTTACTTTTCAACTGACTGGTCAGTTGAAAAGACCAGATGGATTTAGGATAGATACCCATCTTAAAAATGTATGTTTTCATGTCCTTGTGCTCCAGAAAATAATTCAGCTCCAGTCATTATTCTGGGCTGAAAAATGGCTCATAAATTTGAAACCTGTTACAATTCTCAGTCAAAGCAAAGAACTGACAGGCTTGTGTCGTGTGTCTAGAGAAATCAAGGCCTTATTCCCACTGAAGCATTTAAATACAGTAAAAGTTGTTGGAGCAGGGTCTATCTAAAATACTCTGTCCCTTGTGTATGAAGTCAGCAGTGTGGTATAACTGAGAGTCTGCTTTTCATGGAATTATGTGAAGTATTCTTATAGGAAAATAATGCTATTGCTATTTTCCTTATCACTCGTCTCGGGGGTGTCATTTGGTCTTTGCATCTTAGGGCCTAAAATGGATATTCAGCCGTTCTATAGGGATAAGAACTAAACCCCTGGCCCAGCTGAAGTCAGCGGTTTCATGCTGATCTCATATATATAGTCTAGAGTATTCCTTTTTCTTTCTTTTTGGGTGTCATGAAGAGTTGTTACAGTCCTTCGCAGATGGTTAAACTATGTGTACACTGAGCTGGAGGAGCATTTCTTGGCACAGGATGAATGGTTCCCAAGATGTTTGTCCCACCTAAAATTCCTGGCCAAAACGTAAGAAGCTGAAAGGGCAGTGGGAGGATTGAAGCATGACAGGATAAGCTGTTCAGGAGGTGAATGCTTCCTGGGGTGCCAAAGTATCACCAGCTTTACAGCTATAGGACAGGTGGGATTGTGAAATCTTCCTGACATTGGAAGGTGTCAACATCATGTAGGTCAGGTTTGCATGAGAACATGGTTTATGTATAGGACCTGTTGTTTTAAAGTGGGGTGTAATGACTTACCCATTGCCCACCTGAGTGCTCTTTTTTAATGTTAAATGCTCAGGGAACTACAGTGGAAGCAGCCTCAGCTGGCCACATTTTTGAGCAAAGTGCATCACAATAGCACATTAGTCATCCTTGCTTGATAAACCCAAGAAGGATGAATGATAAAGCATAGCACAATGTAGAGCTCTCAAGAGCAGCCTGTTTTTCCTCTTCAAGGGGGTGTGTGTGAAGACACTGCTGCTACTTGAAAGCCTCAGTTTTAGGTTTGAGAAACTACAGCCTCCTTGGGACTGCAGGACCTGTAGCAATGGTTGGTTCAGCCCTTTACCCTTTGGAAGAAGAGAAACAAAACTGTGGCTTCTGCCATGGCATGAGGCCATCTGACGTAGCCCTGGAAACAACAGAGCAGAAAAGGTCTGTCTGCTCTGTGTAAACATTCAGGAGCACACAGCATTTTCTGGGTAAGCTGGGGTTTTATCCTGAGTCACTACATTCTTCTTGCTCCACAAATGTGCAGTTTGCTGCTGCCTTCCAGCATGTAACACAGTGCAGTTGCATTGCATGTGAGCTGTCTTTGGAGCACATGAAAGACTTTTTAAGTAACAGTGAGCAATTGCATGGTATGAAATGTTAACCTTTCTCTATTTCAGCACGCAATAAAGGGCAGTTTTCCAGGATTGATTAAATGGTGCAATGCCAGATGTTAGGATCCGTTGGGCTATGTGTAGATCTCAGAGGGGAGAAAAGCAGATTTGATGACTTACAGAAATACTTTTGTTTATAAAAGAAATACTTACAGATGGCTTTATAGTCTGCTAGTGGTTGGCAGGAAAAAAATAGAAGGAACTCTAGATGCAAAAGGATGATTTGAGCACTGGGTGTGCTAGTGGGGGCACTGGGATGAGAACAATTTCTGTTCCTCATTGTAAAACAGCATATTTCGCAGCCCAGAAAGCCAACCATATTCATCAGGGATTATAGCAATAGGACAAGGGGTGATGGGTCCAAACTGAAACAGGGAAGTTCAGGTTAGATCTAAGGCAGAAGCTCTTCCCTGTGAGGGTGCTGAGGCGCTGGCACAGGGTGCCCAGAGAAGTGGTACATGCCCCATCCCTGGCAGTGTTCAAGGCCAGGTTGGACAGAGCCTTGGGTGACATGGTCCAGTGTGAGGTGTCCCTGCCCATGGCAGGGGAGTTAGAACTGGATATGTCTTAAGGTCCTTTCCAACCCAAACCATTCTATGATATCAGTCAGATGTTAGCCAGTGTTGCAGGAAAGTTGCAAAAATACAGCAGAAAAGATACCCCAATATACCTACCAGGTGATGCTCATAATGTTGAGGCATCAAGCTTACACCTGTATGTTCAAAGACTTAACACTTGGGCCTTCATTCCCACATTTGTTCATGCAGTCTCTTGCTTTCTGTGGGCAAAATTTTGTGGTGGGAGTCACCTATAAAACTGGCTCATGAATTCACTGTGATACAAATTCTTTAAGAATATGAAGCATTTTAACTTGTATTATGATTTACAAGTTTGCTTTTTTCTGGATGACTAATTTCATTATAATTTCAAGCTGTGATGTTACACAACAGAGAGAATCATCCTTTGCTGTTATAGTCCCTTTTATTCTCTGCTGCTTATTCGGCTTGCCATTGAGATTTTGGGACAAATGCCTCAAGAAATGGTGCAAGAGTCTCTCTAAGGCTTTGGAGGCCTGGACAAAGCAACGGAGAGAATATGCAACTTGCAACTTATGCACTAGGGAATCGTGAAGACATTCAGTTATTGTTTTTTTTTCTTTTCTGAGTAAAATTACAGTTTTAATTAGATTAAAACACAGAACTCAGGCTCACGAGGTGTCCCGCGCCCTCTGCTGCTTCTGATGACAGTAGGGCTGAAGTGACAGTTCAGATTTACAGGGCTTCTTTTCTCCTTCCTCTCATGGCTCTATACCACAGTGACATTTGTTCCAATTCTGAGATGGCATTTAGATTAAATATTTGGAATCTAAGTCTCTAACTCTGCTTAAAAGACTACCTCCAAGGCAGACAATAAGGCTATGAGGCTAAGCTGTTGCAACTTCAGATGAGTGGAAATATCATTTTAGACCTATGTGTGTGTTGTAGGAATATGGGACTCTATTTAGGGCTTTTTTAAACGTCCTTTTAATAATGCTGTGTTCTTATTTGGCATGGTCTGTATTTGGGCTACTCTAAAATATAATTGACTATAAATGACTCTTGACATACTGTGCTTTTTATGGGGTCACTACTCTTTAAAGAAAACCTCTATTCACAAGATTTTATTCACAATTTACAAGTGATGTATCCTAAAATATAAATTTCAAAATATGGATTAGACCTTACTATATGAAATGATTTTATATATGCCCAAGCAAATAATAAGTTCACTTGTCTGATATTATGCATTAAACAGGGTTAGCTAAAGGTGTCTTAAGAAAAGAAGTCTTAGCTGCATGCCTTTGGTATGTTAAAGTTAAAATGCAGTTGACTCTGGAATGAAGCTGACAACAAAAGAGAGCATCTTAAAAGTCCATAAGGACCAAGACAGCCCCAGTGGGAGTCTGAGCTGAAGCACAGAAATGCTACAGATGCAATTTCTGTTTCAGAGGAATTGAAGGCAATATTAAGCCTGGTGATAACTGAGCAGGTTCCGTAGTGTGTGTCAAATGTTGTCTCTGGTGTCGCTGGACATATCTTATTGCTGCTTTTTATGCCTCTATCACTGAAAGCAGAAAAAAACCAAGAAAGCAGGAGGTGGATAGGGAAGATTTGGCTTTGCTGTTCTCCCTGCTCTTTGTATGAACATACCTGTCAATTCTGATGTTCAGGGAGCTGCAGAATGGCACTAGATCTGAAACCTGGTATTATTCTTGGGTTCTTCCCTTACTTAGGTTTTAGATGAAGGCAAAACCAACTATTTCATCTACTAAAAGTTAGTTGGCTGGAGTGAATTGAGGATGCAGGGAAAACTACGGAGACCTGCTTAATAGAATGCATCTGAGTTTCTGTGTCCTGCACAGAAATGAGAAACTAAGAAAAACATGTAAGTGTTAAGATACAGCAATCTGAATATGAGAGAGTTGTTTCAGAGATTCACTGGCATTTTTGGAGAGGGAAGGCTATTTTTTTAGTCTGAATTAAAGTATGGCACATTCAAAGTGAGCTTAAACCTCATGAACCAAAATATGGGACCAAAAGATGGTCATCAGCAATGAAAATAAAACTAATTTGTGACACACTTTCCATTACAAAACCTCAGCATGGCAGATGGATCCTGTCCTGTTTGAAAACATGAGTCCCTGCATGTGTCTGCAGAATGCATAAAAATGGCCTTCTAGAAGTTCAATACTTTGACAAAGCCTTAAAAAGAGCTGAAAATGAGGGAGTCCTCACTCTAAACGTCAGCATCTTGGCAAGGCTTTGGGCAGTTGGCATTAACATCAATGCTAGTATTCAGCTGACATCCTTGTTCAATGTATCTTTCTTACTGCAACTGGCAAGGGACAAGAGCTATTGTCACTGCAACTTTGAGAGCAATATTTAATTAAATAAATGGATGTGCTCAGTGGGAAATTGCAAATCATTTTTATGTGGCTTTTTCTTTTTTTTTTCCCTTTGTTAAAGGCTCTTGAAGGGATGCTCTTTGCATTCAACAAAGTTGTATTTTTACCAGAAGTGCTTGGTGGTTTCGATGCTTCAGTGCCCTGCTCGGTGGTTATCAGGCATGGAGTTTTTCCTTTAAGTTTATGCATTCTCCACCTACACCTTCAGGAATAAATACAACATCAGATGGTGTTTTACTGGTGCTGAAAGTACAAATCATCTATTTTGTTAAAGCATGAAATGTTCAGTTCTGCTTAAGGACCTGAATAAGGAAAATAATAACATTTCAGTGCATCCCCTCTGCTTCTGAAACGTTTTTACATACACAGTGCTCCTGGAAGAGAAAAGGAGAAAAATGCCAACATTTGGGAAGGGAAAACAATTAGCAGCTTGTGCAGGGAGATGTAATCATTATCCTCTGCTTGAGCCTCCTGAAGAAAAGGGAGAAACCAAGATGTGAAGGCTAAAGGGTTAACCACAACATTGAAAGCAATTTGTCTATGGTTTCTCTATTAATATCTTTCACCAACTTACCACTCATCACCTTTCCCAAGTAGTCTCCCTATAGCAAAAAATGGCGCCATAGACAAACCAGATGAAATCTCGTCTCTGTTTTCTTTTCATAAGCATTTGCAAACCTGTTAAGAAAGAAAAGTAAGGGAAAGCAGGAGAAAACCGGTTATTTTGTAGAAGCTGCACCAAGGACTGTTGAGAGCAAGGGGTTCTATTTTTGCTGTAACCCTTCTGCTAACTTATGGGCCTCCACATTTCTGTGGTATGATTTGATTTCCTTAAAGGAGTTGCTCGGTGTCATTGAAATGAACCTAGATTCCATTCACAACAATCTGTATGATCCTGAGCTTGTGTTCTGAATATTTCAAGCATGCTGTCAGGTCCAAAATTGGACTGCCTTCCTCCCCACCTTTAGGTTGCAGCTAATTTTCCATCTCTGTTTAATTCCATAACGCAATATTAGTTTTCCTCAGTGACATATTTGTTACATGCATGTTTGTCTGCAACATGATAGCACGAATGCTTGTTTTGGGTTTGTTTTTTCCAGCTGTGTTGCTCAAAATCCTTAAATTTTAATCTTTGGTTTACTGGGTAAATCCATTATTTTTCCTTACAAAGAAAACTACTGTTTTTTTCCTTTTGGGGCCTCTAAGCTCCTTTCAGTTGAAGCTGACTTTAAAAGAGAGAAAGCATTTATCTTTCTTTATGTGGATAACAACCATATGCTTCATTTGAATGTAGGTTATTTCAGTATGAAAAAAAACCCCAAACATCCCAAACCAAAAAAGCCTCCCCCCCTCTTCCCAAATAACCCCAAAACCATGAAAACAAAAAGTGTCCATGAGGGTCCACAAAAGTAGATAGTTTGTTTGACTTTTGTTGCAGTTGCATCTAAGATAAACGTAAAATGTGAACTATCTTCATTATAATAGAAGATTTCTAGGTTTTTACAAGCATAAACAGTTGTTACATTCCTTATTTTCCTTTGATGCATCTTTTTCCATAACTTATGAAGTTTTCAGTGAGCTGCACAGAATAGGCTCTCAAAGGGTGGGTGATAGCTCGTCATTTAGGTAGAACTTCTGGAGATGGGTCACATGAAGAAGTCATCCTTCTCCATTCAGCCACCAAACTGCAGCAAAGGCTAGGCAAAATGCTTTTCTTCTGTAGCAGCAATTACTGTAGTTGTTACAAAGAAATTGGTCATAAATGGGAGGAAGATCAGTTCAGCAATTGTGAATCCTTGCTGCCATTCATTTCTCAGTATGGAGCCTTGAATGAACGGAATTAATTTGTATTTCCTTAGAAAATGCAATTGAGGGGATGTTTTTCGTTTGCCACCAAGATGCAGCAGAGAGAAAACCAATATTAGTTCCCTCATCAATTGCACAACTATTATGTTCAAGTTTTTCCCATCTCATTTGATGATCTGCATACGTATAGGCTGGTTGCGCTTGTTTAAACAGCAATGGCAAGACCCGAAAAGTTTATTGTCTTATATGTGAGATTGTTTTTGGGAATTTCTGTCCCCTCTTTGACCTGTGGGGAACTTTGCCCTGTGATGTTGATGGACCAAGACTTTGCCCAGTGTTGCTAGGCCCTAACACTGGAAATCTACTGAAAAGCCAGTCCAGTTTCCTGACTGAAGCCGCATTTGAGGTATCCGTGGCTCTTGATGTTGAGCAGGAGAAAAAAACCTTACACTCAGATGGGTTTTCCTGACTTCTGAAGAGCATCTTGTCTCCTTATCTGTTGCAGACTGTGCTGTAAACACTTCTTTAACTACTTCCAGAGCTCATTTCCACAGGCACAACATTTGGCTGTGCCATCTGATCACCACCGAAACAGAGGAAAACAGTCTTACAGGATCACTTTGTTGCCTGTGCTGTATGCTATCATCGTCCAGCTGGTGTTTACAGGATGCCACAGTTAACGCTGCCCAGATGCTCTATCTGTGGGAAACCTAGATATCAGGCAGCACCGACCTCCAGTGTTTTCCAAATTCAACTGTCTTATCCGAGGTCTAGCCTGTTTGTGTAAGCCGGGGTCACTTCATGGCCTGGGTGTGATGTCAGTTAGCCCTAACAGAAGATAGCACTGCTGAAGATGCTGAAGTTTGTGTTATTTAGGCCACTTACGGCTTTTCAGCAAACATTTCAAAACAAAGTGGTGTGGCTTCTGTGGCAGCCTGTGGACCTAAGAGCATTTCTTAACGTCAAACTGCAGTAGGAATACCGCCTCTTCTCCAAGTACAGCGACATTTTATGTACTTATTAGCAAAACACATGGATATTGCAAGAGTTTTATGATCTCCAGAAGCAAGACTACAAGTGGATTTTAGCCCATATTTTGCTTTGGTCGTTGCTTTTTGTGTTAGAGTGTGTGTTGTTTTCCATGTTGCTATTTCTTTCCCACACGTGCTGATGATTTCTAGTGTCAGTCAAATCAGCTTTTTGAGGATCAGCTTTCCCAGGGTAGCTTGTTCTGAATGGAACACACAAAACAAGTTTGGGGACTTTCTGTCTTTTGTTATGTGGCAGATTTTAGAGTGCGTGTATCACACACATATACCAAATGTGTGTACATATACACACAAATACCAATTAACCCTAAGAACTGAAGAAGTAGAACTATTTTCAGCATGCTGAGGGGATATCTGAAGCAAACTATACAATCCAACCGTGTAGTGTAATTCAGTCATTTGTAGCAACTCTATTTGTTTCCTCCAAACTGTGTAAAAGGTGCAGAAATCTCTGGCCTACACAAACCTTTTAAAATTCTGTATGTTTTTAATGGTCATAAAAAAAAAGTTAAATTTCATCATCCCTGTTTTGAAACTTTTTTTAATTTTTAAGAAAGGGACTTTGTTTGTTTGTTCCTGTGTATTTTGATTTTAGACAAGAAACTTTTGTGTCCAGCACACAAATGACCCTGTTACCTGAGGTTCTACTATGCTTTTGAGTGTGTGAGTAGAGGTTTCTTCCTTTAAGGGCAGGAGGTAGGGTTCTTTTAACTGCTTCATATCCACATTCCAAAGCCTATTTAAAAACTAAGTCTCAAGCCCAGCTGATGATGAACTCTATTTTCAGCTAAAACTCCCTTCTCCCCCACTTCGCCACACACTGTTTCTGCTGCTGCTCCACTTGTGATAAAGACCAAAACTGTTGTTTGGCTGACATGCAGAAGGAGTTGTTTATCAAAAGAAGGCTATTCTAGGAGGATATGCTCTTTAAACAGAACAATGGGGATTTTGAAGATAACCAAATCAGTACTACATAGGTGTTAGATCTGTTTTAAATTGTTTCTGTGTTGGAAAGTAGGAGGGGGCCCCGGGTATTTGGCTTTGAATCCTGGCTTGCAAGTGTAAAATGGCTAAATCCAAATTAGCTGCCAACTGTGCTTTGTACTGCAGCTCATGCTTATCTATAGGGCATGAGCACAGCACCTGGGGAGATCCGTGCTGGGGGCACAGGGAAAGAGGCCTCAGAAAATCCAATTTCATTCTGCAATCCAGCTGTACCTTGCACTTCACACAGGGGTTTTTGATCCATCCGTGGCGCTGCCCAGTTCAAACTGCAGCTCCTAAAAGCAGATCTACCCGCACAACTGTCTTTTGCTGTTAGATCAGGTTATATAGACATGTATCTGTTCTATCGATATAAATAAGCTGGTTTCTGGACATGCAGAGAGGTATCAGTAGCTGATAAGCGGGATGAAAAACCAAGGAACCTCATGGAAAACTTAGTTCTGTACAGAAGATCAGCAGATGCATGTGATGCATTTCTGTTTGCTCACTGCTTTTGCCAAGGGAGAATATCACCAAGAAGAGAAGGTGACCTTCAAAGGCAAGAAGAGGAGCATTGCATTCTCTGTCAAGCGCTTAGATGGCTGTTTCTCTGCTGAGCTATGACAACACCTTTTTTTCTCTAATTAAATATTTTATTCGAATAGTTTCTCAGAAAGCTGCTTCTTCTCTAGTCCTGATTATATACAAGTGATTTATTTAAGGCCACACAGTGAATTGCTTGCAAGAGTAGGATGATGCTCTTTGCTGGCCACCTGAATAAAACTTAGCCGAAATATGCTTGGATATTTGCAGGTGGTTCAGGAGAACATCTGGAGGTGCCTACTTTTCCTAAAATTTCTGTTCTGATTGATTAAGGAAAGGCCTTTTGTATTCACCTTGTAGACATCTCCTGGCCTCAGAATTCGGGAATAACTTCTATTTTCAGCTGTAAGTTTCCTCCTCCAATACAAATGCAAGCTTAAATTCTTTTAAGTGTGGAAAGGGCCACTTCAGTGACCCCTGCCTAACATCACTGACACAGTTTGGCATCCTCACCTTGAAGCCAGGATTTATTTCCTTCAGCATTCCCATTAAGTAAACCCCAGGAAAAAACTAATCCTTGACAGCTTTTGCTGTTTTGACCATCACCTTTCACAGCCAAGTGTGACGATGCGGAGACGAGGAGGGGCAGTCCTCTTGTTTCTGCTAGAGCCAGCCTTGTTTGTTTGGCTTTTATTCTGCGATGCATTTTCAGAGGCTGTATCACACAACCAAGAAGGAAAAGGGGATTCGTGGTGATTCAGACAGACACAGGGATGCACTTTGTGCAGCACGTAAGTGGTGGAAGCTGATTATTGAGTTTTGCCAGAGGCAGCGCTGGCACAAGTGGCAAATACGGAACCCTTCTCTGTGCTTGCTCTGAGTAAGCACATCACAAGGGGACGTGAGGATATCTCAGGCAGCAGTGACAGCTCTGTAGTTTCCTGTGGTGGGCAGTCCTTGTGGAACTACGTGCTGTGTTCACGTGTTAAAAGTTTGCAGACTGCTTCATAGGTACGTTGCCTGGGTTCTAACCAAGATCATCCTACTTAACTGAAATAGATTCCTGAAGAGGAATGGAGCTTTACTTGGTGTGCGTCAGTACAGATTTACGGCCTATATTTGTCTTTATGTTTGAAAATGCTGCCCTTGACTGCTTTTTTATCTTATCAAAGTCAAGAAACCGTGCTTCCATTTGGCTGTGTGTTTTTTGGCTTTGTTTTGATAAGGCTTAACCTATCTGTGTAGATTTAACTGACTGGGAATATTGGTTGTGCCTAACTATCGCAATAGTTCATATACATTGGCAGAGGCGGTGGAAACCAGTTTTTATGATAATGTAAAGGGTAGAAACCCTGCTTAAGAGGAAACACATTCCCACACTTCAAATATCAAACCATTTACTGGAGGAAGCAATTATAACTCTCAGTGCTGCTGGAGTCCAGTGAGAACTCCTCTGTTTTGTGGGTACCCACATGCCCAAGTTTGCCACTATATGAGCTCAGCGTATTGATTGCTGCTGCTTGAACTCTGGACTTGCTTTGCTGATTGGTTGTTTGCTCTAACCACAGCACTGGATGGAGCCTTTGGAGACTATCGCAATGTAAATAAATACATGTGTGTTTGTTTCTAGCCTGTTTAAAAGAGTGTATGTGTCAAAGCAGGGGGAAAAGCTGTTAAGGATTCATTTGCATGCTTTTGAGATGCAGGAGGTACAGGAAGCAATGGGTTTAGGGGGGGGCTAGCAAAATCACTCTGTAAGGGTATGACAACAGGGAAACAGGAGAGCGGTTAGATGTTGTCAGATCAGATTTGTGCAGATGTATTTGGCAAGTGGTGTTTAGTTTGCTATTAATTATATAGAGACACTTCAAGCTTGCAGAAAAAGTTTTCTGCCACAAATCAGCACAAAG
>NW_009935889.1:104861-106394 GCF_000696875.1 Nestor notabilis
AGAGCGGTTACTGAGGTGGGTGGTTTGGTTTTGTTTAGTTTTGAAGTATTTGGTTTGTTGAGGTTTTCTTAATCATCCATAGGGAGAGATCACCATTTTTAATTTTCTTTTTATTTTTTAGGGTAAAAAGGCTAGAATAGAATTAGAAAATGAAATACACAGTGAAGGAGTTGGGGCGTACTTTATTGCTCTGCTCTCAGGATTGTCCCTAGGCTGGCTTTTTGTTCATCTTTTGCACTAGTGGTATTTTTCTTTGTGCTTTTGCCCGTGTTGTTATAATTTTAAATATGATTAAATATGCTGTCTTATACCAGGTTTTGTATTTCAGCAAGGGAGAGACTGCAAACAGAAAGAACAAATGAATTCACAGTTGGCCAGAGCTAATTTTGTGTAGTCACTAGCTTACATCATGGCTTTCTCTGCCAGTTAGCTGAACGAAAGTAAAATAGAAGGCATGGCATGGCCTGAAACTGAGGCAAAGTTTGGGGTTTCAGAGGGACAGCCTTTTCATGCCGTTGCCAAATCACCTCTCATTTGCTTCGTATTTGTAGGCATAAAATAAGGTACAAGTCTGATGACTGCAAAAAATCCTCCTCAGTACTTCAGTTTCCCTTCAAAGGTTTTATTTGCTGTAAACATTTTCTTCTTGAAACTTGCCACGAGAGAGAAATGTGGCATAAGACATGGCCATGGACTATCACAGAATGTGACAAAACAGCCTGTGATGAGGCCTCCCCACCTCTCCAGTGCACCTATTGCTGCTCGTAGTGCTCCTCAGAAAAGCCTGGCTCAAACCAGACACACTGCAAGGAGGTGGTGATGCTTGTAGCCAGTGGGAACCTTTCACGCAGTGTGGATGGACCAGCATCCACACTACCTGTTGCTCCATACCCTCAGACCTCCACCTCTGCTCCCTTTTGGTACCACTCTCCTCTTTTAGCTACTTTCTCCTGTCTGAGGACTACCCAGATGCACAGTTCCATCTTGTTTTCAGTCTCTGTTAATCCCTCGGTGAGGGAAGGCTTCTTCCATTGCTTTATCTGCTTGTAATGCAACTGAAGCCACCATCAACCTCATCTAAAGGAGGGAGGTAGTTTGTCACTGGAGCTTCTCCTGACCTCCAGCCTCATCCTGCCCTTAGTCTCTGCCAGGTACCTCTTTTTAACCTTCACCTTCAGTGGATAAACAGGCAATGGGTTCCTGCATTTCTCAAAATGGGTGGAAAGGGACCTATTTGATATATTTTTGCCACTATATTATTTTCTTAGCGTAGCCTTTTCCTGAGTCCCAGAGGCTGGCCAGTTTGTCCATCCTGGGTGACTGTTCTGCTTTCTCTCGTCTGATGTTTTTTAAACCAAATTTGAGCTACCAATTGAATGCTACAAGAACCATGTGCAGACTCATCCTTTCTGACCGAAGTTAAACTGTAGGATGGAGTTGTAGTTTTCAGCATTTCCTTTGACCCACTTTGCTCATTAGTTCCCAGTTCCCCTGAAAAAGAACATCTTGTCTCCTTCCCGGTCCCACTCTTTC
>NW_009935889.1:106425-120947 GCF_000696875.1 Nestor notabilis
TGTTGCCTGAAATAGTTAATAAACAAGTGTCAGCAAGTAAAAATCATGAACAAAAGTGGAAGTGGAGGGAAGTGCATTGGTTGAGCAACACAGAAGGGCAGATTTGGTGACTTTTATTTTCAGATCTTCCTCAATTTTTAACTGAATACAATTGTAATTTTTGTCGGGGTTGTTTTTTTTTGGTGTTTGATTGAACTACTGAAGATAAATCCTTTTCTTGTTCAGTTTCTACTTTCCTGATGCTTGTAATGATGTCGTCATATTTGCTCTTCGGTCATTCATGATGTGTTCCATAGCAGAAGCGTTGCCTGGTAATAAACCAGTGAACTCCCTTGCCCTGTATTGATTTTTCTGAGAGAAGAAATGTCATCTTTCACATCTTCATTGTGCACTTCAAGTTGTTTTTAAAGAAGAAAGAAAGGCAGATGAGATGAATGCTCTCCCTGCCATTTTGTAGTCATCTCTCAGACACGTGGTACCATGTTGGAAACAGTGAGTAATCCTTACCTTTGTAGCTCTGTCAGCCTGAATCTCAGGTGAAAAATGAAGTGTTTGGCTGACACAGGGCCCTGCTTACTCCAGCGGGTTTCTCCTTGTGCATTTTGAGGTGCCAGAAAATCTCGTGCACAGATCACACAAAGGGAAATTAATCTGGTGCTGTCCTCATTTCAGTTCTCACTTATCCTTATCGTGTGCCTGTGCCCTCCTCTGCGGGCTGGCAGAGGCTCTGCAGAGCAGCCCATGACAGGAATAGCAGGGAGAGCTGCTTTGGGTGCGAGCAGGGCTGGCTCTCCTGCCCGCAAGGAGCTGGCTGGCTCCACGCCTGCCCTTGCCACGTGTGCCTCAAGCCAGTGGTGTCATACTCCCTCTCCCTTTGTACTTGCAGTGTTTCTGGGTCATTTAAAGAAGATAGCCCTGAAAACGCAGCAGGGCAGTTTTGGAGGCTGCCTTTGGGCAGAGTTTACATGTTAGATGCCAGATCCTGCTTGTCTCTGTATAGATGTACCTGCTCTGAATTTACCTGAGCTGCCAGGAAGCATCAGTTACCAATGTGACTAAGAGGAAAAGGACTTGCTTGTGTTGTTTAGAAGGGCGACACGAGAAGGGCACACAAGATGGTTGTGTCAGAGTCTGGTGCCTTTGGGCTAGCTGGAGCCCTATCAGTGCAAACTGTATGCAGGAGGCTAGGACAAGTGTGGTGAAAGCCGCAACAGAACATCCTCTTGTCTTGGCGCAATACTCCTATACCAGGACCTCGTGGTATTGCAGCTGCAGAAGTGTGGTTCAAGAATCTTAGAACAGAATTCTTCCAGGTATCACCAATCATTCTCCTTTTGAAAGTTCTTCATTTTTTCAGTCTTTCCCCACCTCCCATCCTCCAGCTCTTAGCATCACACTCTAGGCTTAGCATCATAAATCTTGCCCTTATATTTTAATCTTCGCTTGCACACACTCCCCCATTATGGAGACCATGGCACTCCTTTTGTATCATTTCCTTGCTTTCAAGGTATACCTACTGTTTAGCATTCTTCTCATTCACACCATTACTCAAACCTGACCATCTTTCTTTTTCTCATGTGAACTTCACCATGTGCAATGTGTGCACCAGAAACTTAACTGTAACCACCTGCTGTTTTCTCTATAGTTACCAGTAAGCAAATCCACTGTAAGTATTTGTATCTCCACTTTGGATGCCAAAGAGACATTGATAGCTTTTCAGCCAATCGTCTGTTGGTCTGACATGAAAAATAACCTCACTGAAGTAGGACCTTTGTCCTTCTTCTCTTCTTTCTACTGTTTGAGAATTCATACTGTAGCTATGATAGTTTGGATACCTCAACACTGTTGGAGCAATATGGAGATGGGCAGATTTGTCTTAGTTCTAGGTTTGGAAATAGCTTAATTTCATTGAAAATATTTAAAGTCTACACATACCTGGATAAACTTTAGAGGACCTTTCATGGGTCTTATTTTAGCTCTGTGTTCCAATGATTACGCCAGTGGCGGGAATTCATGTAAATTCCTTATTATAAACCTCTTGACGGTTCTGGTTTTTAGGACTTTGAAATGTAATCAAAAGTGGATTTATCTGATACTAAGGGATGAAACAGTTACCAGCCTTAGGTTTCCTCCCTTCTATTTTTCTAGGACGTTACTGTCGGAGTGAACTGAGATTGGAGGTGGTTTATGTTAACGCTGCAGCCTGTAGACTGCACTTGCTCAGGATTTTATCCAGGAGGATCAGCTGCTCCCGCTGCAGGATGGTGACCTCTGGCAGATACACAGGACAGAGACAGCTGCTTCAGCTCCCCCAGCTAAACCTGCTTAAGGTGGTGAGTGGGAGTTGTTAATGCCATTATTTGTCTAATTGTAGGGCTAATAGATTTTTTTCTTCCCTGCGTGTGTGTGCATTATTACAATGGAATACATGAAATAGAAGCAGAGGAAAAACTGAGTGTGCTGCTTGGGGGCTGGTTGATAATTGTTATTCCTCTTTATTAGGGAAATCCTAAAACGAAAAGTAACCAGAAGCATACTCGGCTTCAGTCTTTCCAGTAGTATAACAAGGCAGCCCACCCTGAGACATCGAGTGCCATGGTGGTGTACAGTGTGTTTAGGAATACAGGGCAAGGGTAAATTCTTAATTAGCTGGGAATTATTTGCTAGGGAAATATGTTATAAAAATGGGAATCCAAAAGTTATTTCTCTTTTAATAAAGAGAAGATAAAGCTTTTGGTGATGATAGCTTTATGGAAGTGCAACCCTGCCCCCAACACCCTTTACAAACAAACCAGAGAGAAACCAAATACTTGCTTCACAATCTACTGCAGGGATCACATTGGGATTTCATGCTGGCTCGTGAAGTGCTTGTGGGAGCACTACCTCCTATGCTCAGGCCCACTGCAAATCTGGAAGTAATGGTTCTCTCAGGAGAGGAGCTGAGGGCACTTGGCAGTGGGAAGTATCTTGCCCATACTGGAGATGGTGACAGAATTGGCAATGAGGAGGTGACCAGTCATCCTGCAGGGCCTGGTCTGGGGCCAGTTTTCATTTTCGTCTCATTCTCTTTCTGTTTTTCTTTCTCTCTTGTTTTTGTTATTTATACCAATGAGCAAATGTTGCTTATTTTTAGCAGCCTTTTCATTTTGCTCAGGCGCTGATCCTAAGTAATGGAATGCCTGTGGCTCTCCATAGGGCACCATTCCACCTCTAATAAGAACAGACAAATGCAAGCTTTGGTGTAGGGAGTTATTAATTTGCTTCTGGGCAAGTAGGTGTGTGTAATACATGTAAAAGGTGCTCATGCATACTATATATTAATGATCAAACATTTCAGCAAATGACCTTGGGCCCTTGGTGGGAGATGATTTACATTGTGTATCTCCAGAAAGCAAGCAGCCTTACAACTTGCTTATTTTAGAGCATATAAAACCAACACTAAAAAACCAAACACACCCAAATACACACACCCGTTTCCACAAATAGAGCAAAAGCAAAGTCCTCCCTCAAATGTGGACGGTTTCAGTTCTGGGACGAGCAAAGTCGATAGATCAATTAATAGAAACAGATGTAAAAGTTACATAGATTGGGGTACCCATTTTTTTCCCATTTTCTCTTTTAGATCTTGTGTCATCAGGTTATTGCAGAGATTCTAACATGAGGAAAAATAGAATCCCGAGGGTAGAAGGGATGGGAAGGCTTCCACTGAGGTGCGGGTGCCCAAGGAACCCTGGCAGCTGCCCCTGCAGCTGCCCAGCACCATCTTCCACTGAGTGCCCTATCAGCTTTATGTCTACATTTCAACTTTAGGAGACAAATGTATGACCTGAGACACTTTCTCTCTTCTAAACCCCTTTAGGCTGAAAAAAACCCCACCCCATGGTAAGGGAGGGTACAGACAATCCAAGACAACAAAGTTTATCCTTTCCTATAAATCTTACCTAAAAGAACTTTAGAAGCAAGAAAGAGTAGCTATATACTTCAACTGCAAGGAAGGAGATGCAAACCTTTAGGTCTTGCGCATCCATGCTAGTCCTGTGTTCCCTTAAGGAATTTGCTGGGAGGTGCCTGCTTTACATCAACAGGGCATTACTCCTAGATGCATTTGTACCGCTGTCAGCGCGGTGCTTTATGGTTCATGCCTATTTCAGTTCTGGCTGGAAGGAAAGCAGGTGAGGAGGTTGTCCCACACCACACCTTCAGTGTGCTGGGATCCCACCCACCTACCCAGCCTGCAGCTACAGCTGGAGAACTGCTTGGTTCTCTCAGTAGGCTGAGTTCAAACACTTTGCACAGGCTTTCGTTTTCCCCACTTTCTGGCCTGACTTGTTTGATACGAGTCGGAACCTACTCCATATGTGCTTATGTTAGCAGAGGAAACTAATCTTCTGCTAACGGAAGAAGACAAGAGGCTAGGGGGACATTACTAGTGCCATGTCTGCCCAAGTGTTCTCACTTCTGTCACTGCTTGGGAATTACTATTGTTTGCCATTGAAACGTACTGAAGACAAGGAGAGCAGAAGAAACCTTGTTTAGGATACTAAGTTATGCTGCCTTCAAGAGGGACCTTTTCTGTCATAGATCTTTGTCATCCTTCCACCTTTTCCCCTGCTCCAGTTGCTGCTGCTTTTATTCTTACTCTAGTAGATCTCTGTGATGAAGCAATTCTTCTCTGTGCCAAGTCCCTGTTTTGTTACTGTCATTCAAGATCCAGCTCTTATTAACTGTCCTGAAACCAGTGGCAGGAGGGAAGGTATCTATTCTGAAGCAACTCTTCTAAATTCAGCCGTATTTGTGTACTATGATCTGCATGCCTCTCTGCCCCCAAATTACTAAAATTGCAGCACAGTTGTCTAAGGCTTATTTTTTAGTAAATGACTCTTATAACTGGCATTCAGATTAACTACCAGCAAGACATTTAACATGTGTGGGATATGATACCCACCTCAGATAAAAACAACACTACGTCAGTAGACATTCTCATGTGTTCAGGTAAGCAGGCTGGTGCTGGGGAAGAAGGTTAGTCTGTTAACACCTCTGCTCAAAGCAAGCCAGCTTCCTTTCTATATGGAATCACTGTTTTTTCACATAAGCTCTGTAGTGCCTCTGTTATGTTTGCACTTGTAAGTCTCAAACATTGCAGTACAGATCCCCCTTTATGAGTGGAATCCGAGGCCATGTGTCTGCATTTAAACATCCCTGTGCATGGGCTATCATGCACTGCCTTGTGAATTCTTAGGCATAGTGGCCTGTATTTCAGGTGTGAAGAAAGCAGGGCCTTTTTTAGTGCTTAAAGCACCCATGTGTGCAACTCACAGCTATGTGGACTTTTGGCAGAGCTTTATAAATTCTCTTGATTCATAGCTGGCATCTCACCACCTGTGTGGGCAGGATTACATACAAATATATATGTCCTGTACATAGCAGGACCATTTAGAGCATCCCTGCAGTACAAAGGTGAGGTGAACTTGGGCACAGAAGTCGCTATACCTCTGTGGAAGACTTGCTGGGGAGAATACTGAAAGGCCTTTCACCTGCCATGGTTCACAAGCTGGTGATCCGTGCTTCTGTTTATGCAGTTCCAGCAAAGATTAAGAATCTTTAACCAAGACAGTTTAGAAATGGGTCAGGAGAAGGGATTGTAACCAGCAAGCCAAGGAAATACCAGAGATAGGAAGGCTTTCTATCTTGGACCATGAATTTGGGGGCTTTCATGGATAAAAAGGTGCAGCTGGTGTTGGAGAAGGTGTAATGACACACATCTTTGGTTTAATCATCTTCTAAAGCCATGCCCAGGGTTAGCTTACAGAAGATGACAAAATACTGATGACCCCTGAGGAGGAATGACCTGCAGCTGTCCTCAATAGCTTTCTTGGAGTTCTTTTTTCACTGCAGATATAACTGGTGCATGATGCTGTTTCGAGCAGCTGTGTCTTGGCTGCTCCAATATGCTCATTACTGGAATTATCTCTTCTAACTCTGGCCAGCACCTGAAAAAATATTATCATTTAAGATGGCATTAACAGCTGGGCTTCAGCCACAGTTCTGTGCTGGGCACACCACAGCTGAATCACCAGAGGCTGCCCATGCCCTAGAAAGCTCTTTTTCTATCTGCAGATGCTTTGAAAGAAGAAATGGGTAAAGGTGATCTAGCTTTTTCATCCCTGGCTCGACCAGTCAGTGGTTTCCTTACCCAGTGTGGGCTGCAGTAAGAGCAAGCTGGAGGAACTGCAGGAAATCTGGATTTCAAAGGGGAAAAATCCAGTGTTAATCCACACTCAGCACTGGGGTTAGGTGAAGGGCTGCGTTTCAGCTTCTCTTACTATCTTTGCCACACATTCTTACGTACTTTTATACACTATATACCTATATTTCACTGATGTGCTAGATCCAGAATTTATCCTCTGTGTAGTGCTGTCTGCCAGAAACTATTAACCTGGCACCAATAGGAGAGTTTACAAGGGGTGTCCGCAAGTGATACAGAGATCTAGAGTGAGTGACTATGCAGGTTCAGGAAGTCCCCATATAAGGTGAATTCTGAGTATGAATCTGTAGAAGCAGATTGTCATGACAACCTGGAGGGGACAAAAGAAGAAAGGAGAATATATCGATGTCATATATCCGGGTATCCCGTGCTGCAGATAGGAAGGCAATTCCTGAACTTCTGAACTTTTCCCCAGCATATTTCCAGCTGTTTAGAATGGGAAATATTTACTGTGGGGAAAACTATTAATGCAGCCCAGCAGAATGATGACAAGAGGGTTAAGTGCATATAAATTCAAAAACTGAAAGGGAATGTTCACAAGGAAAAAAGGTGCATTACCAACATTTGTTAACTACAGGATGGTAACTAGCTGGAGGTAAGAGTTTAGGGCCGTCCTCTGTGCTAACAGCCCCATGTGGAGAATCTTGGAGAGCCCTGGGGTGACAATTGCAAGCTGTCTCAATGCAGTGCTCAATGCTATGGCTGTTTTCAAATTACTTCAAGCGAGGTGTCTTTTTGTCCTAACAAGGGTGAAGACTTAAATGAGATCTTTTGCAAACGTTTGAATATCTGCTTTTGCTAATCTGTTATTGGCTAGTTCATATTTTGAATAAAATTAATCATTGTGAAAGCTTTAAAAGTTAACTCTTTGCAACTGATCACGTAATCATAATTAAAGCAGTGGAGGAAACCTGGAACATTCAGTGGTTTTAGCAGTAACACTGAGAAGGGCATCTTTTGAAATTCTATGATATTTCTGCTACAGGAACAAAGGCAGGGAATTTCTTTTGAAGGAATCACTTTTGGAAAGACACTCCTGCCAGTAACTTCTTTTCATTCATGGGAGACACCCAAGAGAGGGGAAAACTTTTGGAAGAAAGATCCCAGTGTCGCAACTCACTGCTGAAGGTGTTAATATGACGCTAATGAACCAGAGCCTTTCCAGCATGGTGCTGGCAGCGTTACCACCCATCTGTGCCATCTGAGTGGGACGTGTGAGCAGGAGTCAAGGCTGAGAACCCTCCACCTGTTTTTGGGAAGTAAGCGCGTACGCACTGAAGTTACTCAGCGTATTCGTTCCACCTTCAGGCCGGGTGGTGTTGTGAGTACTAGTTTTCTGCTGTCTCATATCTCCCACTGCCATGTGCCAGCTGATAGGGGAGCTGTGACATACCACACCCCCACGGCCAGGAAGGGGGTCACATGGACTGGGCTCATCCAGAGCACTCTAAAGAAGCTGATAAGCTCTATCTCGTTTAACTTGGCCTTTGGAAGACGCTTGTGGAAATTTCTGCAAAGGAGGTGACATCAGTTGTTGTCACAGCTGCTGTGTAAGTCTGCGAGGCTGCGTCTGCTCAGTATCTGCCCGGGGTGTGTATGTGTGTGCAAGCAGATATTGCCTATAGATTGTGTTTAAATCAAAAGCAGTTCGTATGAAGCTGGCGAGGAGGTTCTGTCACTCAGAATAGGTGCGTTCTCATTGAGACACGAGGCAGTGATGGAGTGCACAAAGTCAATAAAGCAGAAAGGCAACCAGCTTTGGAGGGCTGATGTTACATTTGAAACAAACCTTCTCCCTGGGGAAGTGTTAGCATGTGGGACATACTCCAGCTGCTAGCTGCTCAGACTTAAAATAAACCAGGCAAAATCCCATATTCAGGCTCTACCAACCGAGGCAAGCTGCTATTGCAAACCTTTCATCTCCCTGTTTGTTCCAGTTGGGTCAGAATGACAAGTATTTTTGAAAGAGCATTTAAACCGTAGTATTTCACACAGCTTTCCTTGTGCTCCTCTGCAGTGACGTGTTTCTCGACATGGTTATAAATTTAGCAAAGAATCTGGTTTGTGCAGGCTGAAACACTGTCCCAGGAAGGCTGGAATTGAAAAAGGGCTGCAAGGAATATTTCTACATTGTGTGACAATGGTAGTGCTTCTAATACTACTGTTTTCCCAATGTAGGTACTTCTGAAGTCACAGCATGACTTCATTAGCAGAGGACTGTTCTCCTTATGAAGTTGAACTGGGGAGATCCTTTGTCTTGAAGAGAAACACGTGTGACTTCAGGGTGGTTTGCCTTTCTTTTTTTCCTTTACATATTGAACATACTGAAGAGGAAATAATTTCGTATGTCTCTGGAAGATACTAGAGCAGAATTCCAGGGAAAAAGATAGCTGAGAGATGCATGGTGGTTTGACGACTCAAATATGAATAACTGAGGAGGTCTGACAATAGACAACAGTTCTCTGCTTTCTGTTGTGGTTTGAGATTTACTTCAGGTTTTTAATGATTTTTTTAATTAATTTTAATAACCCTGTGACTATATTTTAAGGAACTGGGATGCTTGGGGAGGGGTGGGAAACAAGCAGCTTACTGCAATCTATGCAAATAATGGATACTTTTTTCTAAACATTATTCTGTATGAAACTACAGTTTTTCTGTGATAAAACCTGTTGAGCAGCATAGTGCACATTTAGGAATGTAATGCTCTTACTATACTTAAAGCACGGATATCAAGCTATAGCAGCCAGCTTGAGAAGTGCAACTTCAAGTGACTGACACAACCTACCTTCCTGCTTCTTTTCTTCATATAGACACTGAGGCACAAATCTTGTTCAAACCAACAAGCTTATCCAGAATATATTTGTAAGGGTGAACTCTGCTAGGCTATGGTTAATTACAAACAGTGCCAGGGATATCTTTTGAAGGTATCCTGAGCACTGTGACACAAGTATTTGTCACTCAAACTATTTATAATTCTTGAAGTTTGGAGGGGAGACAGATGTTTGGAGTTTTAAATACGAAATGACAGCTCTTCCTTTATACAAAATACATTGGCTGTGTCTGTGTGGACCTCAGACAGATATGGAGCAGGCTGGTTTTGGGAACTGCTACGTTTGCACCCTGGACACACTGCTGCTAGTTCAGTTCACCCTTCTGTCTCACTGATGACTTTGTGGCTCCGCTCTCTGATGGACCTCAGGTTTCTATGGGTAGTTGGAGGAGGTCAGTGCAGGCAACTCAAGGAATGTAAAGCTGTTGTCCATGTAGCACCTCCATTAGACAGTTTTTAAGGGCTTCCAAATTGAACAGAACTATGAGCTCTAGTGTTAACCACAATTCATTTTCTTTTTTGATAGTTTGCAAAGCTACCAGTCCACCTTCAAGAAATAAGACTGAGAAGCATCACGGTGGTTTTTCTTGTTTTCCTAACTAGCTCAAGCAATTAGTTTTGAGGACTTTCTGACGAAGTTTAAATGCAGGTCACCCTTCCCTCCTATTTCTTCTTATGTATCTTGAATTATTTTTAACTCTGTTTCTGGGAATCGTGGGGAATGTATAGACACAATGCCTTCAACAGGCACGTGAGGAATGTTATGAGGGTAGCAAGCTTCCCGTTTCCCTGGCCACTCAGAAGATTTATGTGCCAGTATAATGAGAACGAATGATGAGCTGTTGTTCATTGACAGAGACCTTATGGGTCTGTCTATGCTCAAGGGGTTTTGAAAGTTGATAACCTTTGCGCTTCACGCTTTGTTTTAAATAGATAGAAGAGGAAAAAATAGTTATTGTTAGATGTAAAACTGGACAGAAACTGAAGGGTATTAACCAAGCTCTGGTAGTAAAGCTGAGAATCTAAGCTATTTGTATAGTTGGAAACAGATTTGGGCTATTTTAACTTTTTTGGTATTGACTGTTGTAGAGCCAGGAGTTGCTCCTGCCCTGAATTTCAGTCCCCTCTATTTCTTAGGTCTGTGTGCGATGGTGTAGTGTATTGCAGCTTTGGTCTGAGTGCTGGCCAAGAATAAATGGAGAGGCAGATTCTGAGCTCTGAAACTGAGAGGTCTCTGGGTCACGTTAAACTTGCCTGGAGACAGGGCATGTTAAAGTATTTTTTTGCTGTTCAAGAGCAAGATAAAACGTCCATAGACAGCACCACTATTACTACTATATAAGTTACTCACTTCAACACCTTTCTCATATCATATCAAGTTAATGACCATTTTGCGCGTCTGGTATACATCCAGAACCCTTGTTGTAAAGTCAAGGTTGCGTGAGATATCCCTGTTTGCTTTAGTAAAGGCTATAGCACACTATATTATTTTGACAGGTATCATAAAGCTATGTAAACAGAAACCAAACTTTTACGGTTATTGTTTTTCTAAAGGATACAAAATAAAGATTAAATAGTGAACTTTGCTTTTCAGATATATTACACGCTCCCCAACCTCCATATCCTAAATAATATATTCTTGGGAACCTGAAAGATTGAAAGAATGAATTTTTTTGCTTTTATGTACCTAAATGTAACCATTCTTAGCAGAAGCCTCAGTATTACGTCTACCGGAACCACTTTAATTCCAGAAGAAACCTCTGTCTTCTCTGGTATTTATCATTTCACAATCTCCACTTTCTTAAAAAAACATTGGTTGTATCAAATGTTGCAGCAGCTCCACATTGTAAGCTCTTGAGGCTGACTTAAACTTTTGTCCTGCATTTTGTGCAGTGTGAAAAAGAACTCAAGCCAGGACTGAAGGGCTTTGGTCCTACTAAGAAGTTACCCATGTGCAAAACCACTTCTCTGAAACATATGGGAGAGAACTAGGTGCTCTTACACAAACACATGGAAGAGAATTGGAGATCACTGTGCTCCATTTGTCAAAAATAAGAACCATAAATAATCCCTTCTGGAATGACCTGGAGCACACACGTTTTGTCTTTGAAAGGCATTAACTTACAGGGGGTTTTGTGTACCTACGGTGTGGTTGAATGACATTTGGAAGCACTCTGTAACAATAGCTTCATCATCATCCCTGTATCTGTGCTGGCTGTAGTGGAGACAGACTGTTATTTACCCTTGCCTTGTTGTATAGCAACCCGTGCAAGTGAGCAGCATAGCATACGTTGCTTAGCACTGGCATCCAGGCCAGATAGTGGCAGTGGTGGGGAAAGTCCTGTTGTGTATGCTGTGCAAAGCCATGGGCAATGCTGCCTGGTGAGCCGGGGTTCTGGCAGAGAGCAGGCAGAAGGACTGGCCAGAAGAGCCCCGTTATCCCGCGTGGTGCAAGCAAGGGAGAAGGAAGGAGATGAGACTGCTCTACGGGGAGCTCCATCTTTCCGAGGTGCTTAAATGATTTCATTCAGCCCTGAACTTGCAATGGAAAATCTTGCATGATTCAACTTAATATCCCACAGTCTCTATTTATGGCTTAGTTGGCTTGAGTTAACAGTACCTTTAGAGATACACTGCTTGCAAAACATGCACCACTAGCTAAAGCATGCCTTTTATCAAGATGGGAAGATGGGTTAGGAATATCCAGTGCTTCCCTACAGGCGTGTCGCTACCTGTAGCTGAATTTAATAATATGAGATTATTGTAGTGCAGTTTATATTGGCTTTTTTTTCTTCATTCTTTTAAATTTATTTGCTTAATTTTCCTACCATCAAGGGGAAAAAACAAACAAACAGCAACAAAAATAAAAACCCTTAAAAAACCCAACCTAAACCAAACCCCAAAACTATGAATACTGCAAAAGCAGGGTCAGATGGTGAGACTGGATTGAAAGAAGATAGTTAGGTTCTTAGGATGACACTCAAAAAATAGTATGTTGGCTCAGCTCTGCTACACAGCCAAGTACACTGTAGAGATCCCAGAGCTAATGCCATGATTGGAAGCCCTGTTAGTGTTGTTCTGTTCTCTCTGGGCTAATAACAGGGGTGCCTCTCAGCATACCTAATTAGCTCCATTCCTGCAGCATCCTCAGGGGCAGGGTAATTAGCGTGGGTGCTTTGCTTTACAGACACAGCTATATTGCCTCTGGGATCTAAACTCGCATCCGTGCATGGCATTGCAATGTACCATGTAGACAAGCCAGTTTCCTCAAAGCTACCTCAGGATCTCTAACAGCTTTTTGCTGTATAGACTTGCCCAGTGTGTTAATGAGACCCCAAAAGCTTATGAAAGGAGAAGGATAGCAGCACAGGATGTGGGCCAGAGGGTAACATTTTAGAGACAGATGCTTTAGGGTGAGTCCCAGATTCATTTGCATTTACTTTACCTCTACATCTACTTGTTGCCTTTGGATTAAAGACAGTATTAAAAGTTAGCACCAGCTATGGTGAGGCAAAACAATACGCCTGTACTGAGGTGTATGAAGTCTGAACCTGCTACCTTGCAACTTGCTGGTTTTTTGCTTTTAGGTTCTCAGCTAAACTTACAGCTATTGAAAGATAGTTGCAAACTAATGAACCGAAGCATTTTTAAAGCCTATTTCCCCATTGCTGTGGTCAAATAATAAAGGTAACAAAACACCCTTTATGGTTTTACAGACCCTGCTCTCTCTCATCTTGAAGTGCTTTGCAAGCATGAGTAAGCACAGCTTCGCATGAAGCAATGCAATTCCCATAGTACCAGTAGTAAATCCAAAACACAAAGACCAGCCGAAAGTAACTTGCATTTATTAGAAAGGACATGTCTTCTCTGGTTTAACTTATTCTTGCACCGTCCTCCTCAGGATTTTCTTGTACTGACATTTTTCTTATCAGCACTATTTTAATTCATGGGTATCAGGTGATGTGCAGATTCAGTTTAGCTGAGCTGACCTGAAAATGTTGCACTGCACCATACAAGAGCTGCAGAAAGGCGGCTTATTATTCACAAAGGGGCTGTACACTGCAAAGGGCTGATAAACAAAAGATCCACTGTTTCTGTCTTCTACTTACAGTATCAGTAGCAACAGGCTGCACTGATACCTTCCCTGATAGCTCAGCCTTGCACAAGAACCAATGCCATTCATGGCTGCAGATTCCAGCCTGGAGTCTTAAGGGGCTCATCACCTCTCAGGAGCTCAGTGGGAAACTCTTCCTGACGAGCGGAAAAGAACCATCAGAGACAGCCTAATACCCCTCTTAACCTCGCTTCACTTTATTCTCATCATTCATAACAACCCCAAAGACACATAACGTATAGCTGTCCAATTTTTGCTTCTTCCCACAGGGAAAGCCTGTGGCTACATCTGAACTGATATTGGGAGTGATCTGAAGCTTGCAGTGCTCCTGGTGTCTGCTGCTCTGAGTTCAGGTTGTCTGTGAGTTTTACCTCCTCTGGCAATGGTGATGCCTAATTATGGTGATGCCTAATTTGTGAAAGACCTCTTCTTCACTGGGAAGACAGTGGACTCATGCAAGTGAGCTGGCCAGGCAAGGGAAGGTGGGTGCCGGAGTCCCTCCACAGCCATATATGCCCTTCAGTGCTTTGGCATGCACAGAACAGCCCAGAAGGCATGCCAGCAGGTAAAAAGTCCATCCCATCCCCTAGGATGAACATTTCCTGAGAGAGAGAGCACACGGAGATTCTGCTTCTCCCACTTCCAACAGGGAGAAGTGATGCAGGAGAGGGGTTTCTGCACCCAAATCACCCTGTGGCTGTTCCACATCCACCTGCCAAAAGCAGCAACCTACCAAACCCTGCTGTGGTGCAGAAGGGGCCCATCTTCCTGGCATTGTTGTTTTGGTCAGTTGTAGTTAGGCACAGCAGGCAAGCTTTCAAACAAAAGGTGAGCAAGACTTTCTAGTTAGAGCTCTTTATGATACCCTCTTCATTGAAATGACTTCTGTATGAACAGGTGATCATACGCAGTTAGAAAACAGCATTGTTTACGTGTATGAATCCTCCTTCATTGAAATCCCAGGAACCTCCCTGCTTAAGCCATGTGCTAAAGAAACCTGGGATTAAAAAAAAGGCCTCCTGAGCAAAGAGGAATAAGAGACAATGAGATGTGTGTCTCAGCAAGACTTCCACAGAGAAGCCTCAACACGTGTGCAAGGTGAAAAGGAATAACAGGGTGACTTCATCATTGGCTTGTGATGGGCAAGGGAGGGCCCTTTTCATCACAGTCTGGCAGAGAGATGTATAGCTTCAGAAGAGAGAGAAAGTACAGATCCTTACTTAAGAAACAGATCCTGTTTAATAAGTGACTGAAACTGCAGGAGTTCCTAAAGAAAGTCAGCTTTCCTGATCCTCATACACTTAACTCTTTCC
>NW_009935889.1:120978-148062 GCF_000696875.1 Nestor notabilis
ATTGCTTTCACTTCCCTGCTTTACTCATCTCCTGTGTGTTTTCGGGAGAGGGAAGAAGGAGTCTTACCTTGCTCAAAGATGTCTCCAAAAGGTCAAAAATCAACACCAAGACCTGCACCAGAAATAGCTGGAAGCCAGAGCAGTTGCAGGGTTCTCAGTGGCAGAATGATCCCATGGGATACAAAGGGTAGTGCTTACTGCTTTTAAAGGAAAAGGCGCCCGCATGCTTACTGAAGGTGGTTCCCCCCACCAAGGCTTAGGTTCCAATAACAGATTCATCTTGCCTATCTCAAACAAGATAGTTGCCTAAGCCCTGGTTGTAGTCAGTGAGGCTAAATAAGCATGTCCAGAGGACAGTTCATCTCATGTGTGTTAATCTGGGGAGGTGAGAGTGGTGATGGTGGAAATAAATGCCCCTTGGAAGGGCCTGCCTGCTCCAGCTGACCACACAGGGAGGGAGGCCAGGCAACCTTCTGGGGCTGCTCTTTGTCCATGCAGTGCTGCCTGTGTTTTTGATTTGGCTGCAGCAAGGGAGTACTGGAAAATACATGAAAGAAGCTGCTACCTTGCTGTTCTCAGCCTGAAGCCTTGAACATTAACCAGGCATCACAAAGTGTAAGTAAGGGTCGGTACCTCTGAATAAAGGATGCAGATAAGGAAAACACTTGTAATTTAAATATGCTCCTACTTGAAAAAGTGCTAGCAGGATGTGAACACATGAAGTCAGTATTTGCATGCTGGTTTTGGGCTGTTGCTGTTGTGAAGCTGTGATCAGGTTTAGGAGCTGTAATAATTCATAGAAAATATGATATCCTTGAAAATTTGGTTGCAGCACAGATAAAACACGATGAATCACGTGGTGCCATACTGCAGAATTTTCCACTCCTCTCCTTATGTTCTATTCTGATATCTGCAGTTCACCAGTGTAAGCAAAACAAGTGCTTTTTGATTTACTTTCTGCAACAGAAGTCAAGGCTGATTTTTGTATAAATACTCAAATTTATTGCTGAAATAAGAATGACCAACCCAGATTCTGAAAGACCATTTTATCAGCGTAATCTAATGTTCAATGACACTGTTCCAACGACACTTGTCCCTAATAAAAAGCAGGTATGATAGCAGACATGAGCGATTTCCTGGCCTAACGCATCCCAGATGATTCCAGCCTGCGCACATTGCATGACTATGCAATCTGAGTGAGGCTGGCAATGGTGTCCTTGCTTTGTGCTGCTGGGTTGCTGCTGCTTTTGCGGGAGCCAGTGGCCTGATGAGGTGCTCAGCACCTGCACTTTGGGCTGGTGCAGAATCCTGCTAAGAAAAAAAGAGGCTCATAAGAACAACCCAGTTCTGGGCTCTCCCATCAGTGGATTGTGCTCTGCTATCAGCGAACCTGTCCTTAATGTGTGTGTATGGGAGGGGAGGCAGTTTCTCTTTACATGGCCTTGTTTTGTGTAAAGCCAAATCCAGATTTCTCTCTCCTTTCTCTCTTTTCAGATTTCTAAAGCCTCACTGAGGCAAAAAGAAATACCTGAAGAAACCTGGGGTTTATGTGGATGAGCCAATTTAAATAGGAAACAAGTCAGCAGAAAGTTTCTTGCTGAAACTTGAAGCTATACTGACACATTAGGTCTAATATCCCAGAGCTGTTTTCCCGCTGTTCTCTTCATGACCTGATTTATGAATTTACATGTGCCTGACAGGTATAAATGTGGCCTGGGAAGTGTATTTTGGTTCAAGCTGCAAATCCTTCCCGTGCCCTCTCCTCGCTTCTCCCGCTCCCCAGATGGCAGCATGAAAAATAGGACGTTTGTAAAGGTGCTGTTTTCTTCCTTTGCCCTTCCTTTTGGTTGGTTGACTCATAAACCAAACATTGATAATATCATCTGTCAGTTATTTAAACCTGAGGTTTCCGGTTAAGGAGTAACAATGAATGCAAATCTAGCTGGTGAGAAACTGCTTGTGATGCATATGTGTGTGCTGGATCTTGAAATCTTTAAAGGATTGTTACCACAGAGCCCTATAACACAAAGCTACAAGATGCTCTACAGGGTGTCCATTCTAGTCTGTCTGGCTGTCTGGGTGATGTGGAGGTGGCCTGCTTTTTGGATCAAAAACTTGCAAGTCATCCTGGGCTCAACAGAGAGAATGCCTGTCGTTTTCCTTGCAAAAACCACTTGCTAGTACAAAGGATTTCTGGTCGCTTGTGACTGCCTCCTGAAAGAGGCACGTATGGTGTGGTAGTTAAACAATACATTACTGTTGTGTAAGCACCCAGTAATTTGTTAAGCTGTGCCTGGGAATGTTTCCATATGGGGCTTGGTCATCTCTGCCCATGACCAATTGGAGCATTTTCTGGAGATAAGGCATGTCAGAGACCATCTCATCCCAACAGGCAGGTTGCACACAGCCACCCACTTCCATAGGCTTAGAGAGGTTGCTAACATAGGCATGGGCCATCACAAAACAGTGCTCAGAAATGGCCACAGATGGATTTTGTGGTCTCATTCTTCCAATGCAGCAATATCAACTATGATGCTATCAGAATTGTTTCAAGTTAGCAAATGTCCTGCTTATTCTGTCAGGGGGAAAGAAATGCTCACTTGCCCCTCACACAGATTATCTCTCTGTGGATGAGCAAGGGGCTAGAGATTTTTTTGGCATCTCATTCTATTCCACAGTTGCTTTCCTGGACTGCTGGAAGAACTGCCTTGCTGATGATGATTGACTTTGTGGCCTTACTGGTAATAGCTGATACAGACGTCTGGGTGGGAAAGCTCTTGCTGAGCTGTAGGCTGAAGCAGTGGAACACCAGTTAATACACAAAATAAGCCAGCAGCAGACAGGAACCATCTCAATTCTCGTCCTTTCCTATAGCGGTGGCAGGAAATGGAAGAGCCTCTAGGATGCATCCTCACTCCTCTCTTCTTACCTTTGGGTCACAGTCTGTGTTTCTGATTCCAACAACTGTCCGTTCCCCACCCTGTCCTTGACCCTGTGCATATTTGTTCTAGGGCAACCTGAGAGATGATAGCCTAGATTTCAGGCTCCCTGTATCTAGGGATACAGGGAGCAAGACTGCTTAGCTTAAATACTGAAATACTTTGAAATTTACTTTCTGAAGCGTGTGTTTTTTCCCCCTAGAAAAAATTTGTATATATGTTAATAATGGAATTCTGAACAAGGAAAAAAGAGAGACTTTATCAAAGGTGAGATTCTGCTTAGGTAATCTGGTAGGTGTAATGCTGGATGGCTGACTGTATTCATGTCATCCTCCCAAAATGCTTTTTGCCTTCATTTTTGTTTGTTTTGGGCAAAAGGGGATTGGGGATTTTTTGGTCCTGGAAACTCTAGTCAGAAGTGTGTGATGACACCGAGAGGAATGGCTGAGTCTTTTACTTGTAGACCTTCTCCTGGGTTCATGATTTGTTAGCCTATATCTTTTGACAGAACTTATTTCATTGTGTTGGTTATATTGCACTGAGTTGTATATTCATTCAGGAAGAGAGAGACTTTGATCACATCAACATGTATTATTGCCTTTAGGCTTAGTCTTTACTGGGGATATTAAACTCCTTAAAATCCTGGAAACACTTGTGCACAAGGCATATAAACACATTAAAACATCCTAGAACAATTTACAAATAGTTTAATTACTGTTTAGAGTAGCTTACCTTTAGCACACTTAATAGCTAATTTAGTGTTTGAAACCAAGCTAATTAAGTGCTGAACAGGACACAGGAATTAATTTCAATCACCCAATCCCCCATTACGTGCTCATAGTTCATCAGAGGACTCCTGAAAGATTCAGAATTCCTTGGAAAAAGAAATTCTTAGGAAAAGCAGCAGATGAATACTGGGAATTGTAGGCCAAACCTTCAACTTCAGCAGGTCTTGCTTATACACATCCAGTTCAGCTGATTCAATTACAAACCCTTTGCTCCTGTTGAGTAAGTGTGACTCAACTGATATGAAAGTGGAGTTATTTTTCTGAAACCCTATTTCCACTGTACTTCACAGCTGTGTCTTTTCATCTTCCAGTGTGGTTTTGGACAACCATAAACAGAAACCCTGTGGACCTGCACCTCTGGTTTCTAGTTGTAACCTAGAGAAGTCTGTAAAGTGCTGCAGAATCCTGCGTGCAGCAGAATCTGCTGGGTCCCTCCATGTTACCTATTTTGTATCATCTATTCATAGCATTTTCAGGTGTTCTTCCCGAAACTGATCCTGCCAGTGTCACCTTTCAGAAACAAAAGTCCCAACACCTGAAAGCAAAGTCTCTCATGAATTCACTTCACCTTCTTAGAAAACCAAATAGTTGGGCTATTTGTTTTTAAAACCCCTTCCCAAGGACTTCATAAACCTTTGCAGTCCTCAGCATGCATAATAATAGATAGAAGGGGGAAACATTTTAACGACCCAGAGGTCATCAAGGTTACTTCTCCAAATAGACATCAATTGGTTGAGCTCTGTTACATGGGAAAAGAATAAGGTGTTCAACTCGGGTGCTTTCTTCCCCCCGCAGCATTAAATAGTTATGCTGTAACCATCATTTCCTCTTGCAAAGTGTTCTGTTCTGGTTTTGTAGCATGCAAATTGTAGGGCTTTCTCTCTCGCAGTGGGAAGGGAATTTTTTGTGTAACCCATATTTACTTCATAGAGGTTAAGGTTATGTATAAAGATATTTTCAGTCTGTTCTGTGAGACAGTGTCAGCATCATAAAGTGTAAGTAGTGTTCATGCTGGATTTTAGTGACGCTGTGTTAGTGTGTCCAGATAAGAAAAGGATTTCCCCAAAGTGGGAGATGCTTTCCCCCAAGATTTGTAAAACTAGTTTCATATTCATGTACTGCTTATCATTTAAATACAGGAAAAGAGGAAGAGGAGTTGAGATGCACTAAGTGAATTTGGTGATTATGTCTGGTTCGACAGATACTACATGTTCATGAAGACTAATTTCTAAACCAAAGGAAACTGTACACATTTGGATATACAACTGATGATATCTAAAGTTTGATTAATCTTGTTCATTAATCTCTGTTTCTGTGTCTCTGTTGCAACTATCTTTGCATGTTCTTCTAAAACATGTCTACTGTCTCTTTTTCAAGGGCTCCTCCTGGAAGAAATACCCTTAAGAAATGAGTCAGTAAAATATTTACCAAAACACCCCAAAATACCCACCATCCCATGGTGCGTAAATACTATTGCTCAATGTATATGCAATGTTACTGATGGTAACTTGCTTTATTTCATGATTTCAAACCTTTTCTTGGCTTTTTATTGCAATTCCTTGGGAATCCCTTCATAAAACCTTTCTAGCAAACTCCTCATATGAGTTTCCTGTGCAATCAGTAATTAATAGCGATGGTATCTGAAGTGAAGCTTTCAAATTCTTCAGCATTTTCTAGTCATAAGTATTCCTAATTTTTTCAGTTGATTTTCTCCTGCAAGTAAGACACTGTCATTTCTTACATTTACTACTACATGCCAGGAATCAAACAGAGCTTGGAGCCATTCATCAGCAAATAATATTGCCACAAGGACTGTTCTTTTCCAATATTCCAGGTTTTTGGATGGGAATAGTCTTTCTATGTGGCTTTGAGCTTCTTAAGTCAGTTTTGTTCTTTGAAGGCCGGTCCTGGAAAGCTTCCAGTTTGTTCTCCTGGCCGGGCTGGCGGGGATGCTAAAACAGAGGTGTAGCTGTTCATATGCTTAAATGGGCAAAAAAAGTTTCATGTTGAGTAGAGCTAAATCTCCTCAAAGACTGCTACTTCTCTGTGGAGCCCATATGCTACGTGAGCAGTAGCCTTTCCCTAGTAATTGTTAGGACTTACAAGTTAATGGCAGGGCTGTTATAGTAGTGTGGGACCAGATTTGTAGCATCCTTTGGACAGGCTTTTGCTGTCCACAGTGGAACCCATCTCCTTTTTCTAGTCAGGGAGTGTGTGAGGAGGAGAAGGAAAGGGCATGGGATCAAGCAGGAAAGAGGATGAGTTGAGTAGCACATGACAAATCCAAACCTTGCTCACTAACAGAAGTGTGAACCAGAAGACTCTCCTGGTCTAGTGGATGGTGTCCCTGCCCATGGCAGGGGACTTGGAAGATGATCTTTAAGGTGTTTTCCAACCCAAACCATGGGATGTTTCAATGAAACTCTCTGCCAATGTTGTTTATGCAGGTGGGAGCTCAGGTGAGGCGCAGTGTCTATTCCCTACGAGAGGCTAGCATACATTTGCCAGTAATAGTTAAAATAGAAAGAGAAGTATAGCTTGCCCAGTCAAGTGCCAGAAGAACTCTGCAAGTGAGGAGTCAGGTGGGCAAGAACGACCTGGATGATAAAGAAGGTGGTTGTGTACTGGGACATCAGTAAAGCAGAATGTTACATGGAACAATAAATACAACCAAAAACCCCACAAGAGTGCAGATTTAATAACAGAATACAACTGCATTAGGTTTAGCAGATGTCTGTTCTTTACCCTACCACCTGCAAGATTTGCCACCACCATAAAATCTGAGAAGAGATGAAAAGATGGTGCCAGTAAGTGCTCTTTTTAGGAAAGTAAGGCTAATACAGATTTATTTATCTCTATTTAATGTAGTATCAAAAATGTACTGCCTTTTTTACAAAAAGATCTGACACAAAAGAATATATCCAGCCTTTGATCCTGAGAGATTAAAACCCTGTTGCTTCTGACCTTTTCTCACTCTTTAGTATGCTTTTTACACCACTGAACACCAGGTTTTGACCAAATCCTGTTCATGTCAGTGGGATGACTTCTTTTGCATTGAGTAAAGTTTCTATAGAAATCCACCTTTTCATATTTTCTCATAACATTTAATGTTAGCTTTTAAGGTCAGCCTCAGTAGCATTGCGTGATAAATGGTAGGAATCAAGGCCCTATCTAACTATTTAAAAGTTGGTGGATATCAACACTGAATTTTGACCATTGTTTCTGTCCTCTCATATCACCCACAGGAGTGCCACGTGACTGTATACCCTGTCTGCAAGTGCTGTAGTTTGCTTCTAATGTTTCTCCTAGACTCTGAAATGATTTATTAAGCTCTGATCCCTATCAGAGAGATTACAGATCACTAGTCTGATTAAAATATTTGGCAGGCCATGTTCACTTAAAGATATGTCAAGAGACTAAAGAAATGACCTAGAAAAAATGAAGCTACTTTAATGAGTAAAATATTTTTCTTCTTAAGTGTTTCTAAGATTTTTTTCTAAATTATCCATTTCATCTCTTCAAGGATTTAAGGAATTCCATCAACTCCTGGATATTTCCCCTCACAGCAAATCCTGCAGTACTGCCAAATGAATTCCAAATAAATCTTCTCTGGTTTTCTGTATCTTATTGGGTATTAATATGATAGCATTCTATGATCCAGATCATTGCTTCAGCCAGACAGTTTGCTCTCTGGCTAACTTACCTCTGAGAGATGTGCTGGCATGAACTAAAACTGTAGCAAAAAGTTACAAACTAGATGTGAATTACTGGTCTTTGAAAAATTATGAAAGTTGCTAATAACTTAGTCTGTCTCGTTTTCCAGCTCTCACAAATCCACCTAAGTATAGGTGACATGAAGGCTACTTAAATTTATACAGGGCTCTCAGTTATCTCAAGGTATTTACACAAGTGCAGCTAAACTTGCGTTGCCCAGATTCAAGGCAACAACACTTGGAGCATGGAGTCACAATTTAAGACTCCTGCAGTTCATCAAGAAGTCAAGGCTTTGGCCCCATGTCCTCAGGTGACTGATTAGGTAATATTTGTACATCTCTACAGAAAGATAACAGTTTTGTATAGGGAAGGATGTAAATATTGGATATTATGGTTATTAATGATGTTTTCCCAGCTGATGTAATCTGTGAAGTTGTTCAATTCTGTGTCAACCATATTTAGCAGGTGTTTTGGGTCTGTACTTGCAGGGTCCCCTTCTCTGCAGTGTCTGATGTCACATTTCTTCATGATCCTGTGAAGCAGGAACATGGTAATGTCCTGTAATGAGAGGGACTGGGAGTGCTGTGCTTGACGTTAACTCTTCACCCCACACAAGCGAGTGTACGTGCTGGCCCTGCTGTAGCACTGCTGCACTTGCTGTACCGTGCCATGTTGTGCTATGGGCTGCAGCCCAGGTGCCTGGAGCCATCCTGGGGTCCCTGCACTGTGCCCTACCATGTACTGTGGACGGGTGGTAAATGACCTGCCCATGGTTGCACAGGAGGGACTGGCTTTTCTAATGCTTGTGGGGAAGCTTTGGCCCATCCATCTTCTTCCTAAGGCACTGCACAGATCAAACCCAGACTTAATCTGAGCATCCACCATGCTTGGGGGAGAGTCTGCCTCGTTATACAAGGCTTGCAGAACTGGGTTGTGTGGCTTGCAGCAAGGTTGGGACAGTGCAGGGCTCTGGGGGCTGCCTGCCCCCATAATGTGAGAGGGGCAGGGGTGTCTGCTGGCTGGCATGCCCCCTCCGCAGCTGCTGTGGGGAAGGCACCAGGCTGTCCCCAGCCTGCCTCTGGAATGATGGATTTCTCCACCATCTCAACAGACCTTGGTTTAATTTGGGTGCTGAGTGTTTACAGATTATACCCTCTACTTCATAATGCTTCTGTGACAGCTGTTTTGTTCACCTATCATCGTGATGTAAATGTTTTCACCCGAAGATCCTTGGATACCTACTAATATGGTACATGTTCTTATGTGTTTGCTAATTTGCTATTTATTTGCCCGAGAAACTTCCCGAATTTATAATTCTATTTATTTCTACTCTCCTTCTGTTTCAGGGTAATGTTTAATACACTGCTCAAAGCAGCATTTTCATTCTCTTCATTATAATAAATTACTAAACTGAAAGAAATGGAACTAAGCTCCTTTAGCTTAAATTCGCTGAGCTTTTGTTTTGAGATTGAACAGGGAATCTTAGAAAGCTTGTTTTTTCACTTGCCCTGAAAACCTCACCCCTCCTGCCTCCCCTTTTTCATGCCAATAAAAGGTAACCAGAGACATCTGGGGGCTCTCTTTCTACCTCCCTTGAATGGAAGCATCTTCTGAATGCCTCTTTCATGTACCTGCAGAGACCCCACTCTGCGAACGACTAGGGCCGAGGCTCTCAGAGGCTGAATAGGTTTTCATTGCCTGCATTTCTGGTCTGAAGCAGACTGAGAGAAATGAGTGTTAAGTAAACGTGGTGGCAGCCCTGCCAACGTCAGCATTCCAGCCTGTGGCTCCAGAGGGGGACACCGCCGGCACAGGCTGCTGCACATCAGCTGGAGGGGGGGGGTTTACTTGTTAGCAGTTGAAAAGAAGAGGGAGGTGAGGTAAAGCAGTGTGTCAAGCCTAGTTTTTATGAGGCTGTTTGTTCTTTCTGTAACAAGTGTGTGGTGCCTTATTGATGGCGAATGGGAATTTAATAGTGATAAAGTAAAACTGTTAACTTCCCAAGTCTGTTTTCTGCTGCCTTTGTTCCGTGCCTCTAAGCATCTGCAAAAACCGTGTTCAACAGCACTCAGACACTTCTATGAACTTATATGTGATCTTATTCAGCACCTCTTCAGAGAACTGATCACCTTCCTGCAGCTCCTTGAAGTCAATAGAACATGGGAGTGTCCTTCCTGCCAGGCCTTTTGTGTGTGCTCACAGGCTTTTGAGTGAAAACAGAGCTTTATTTCCCATTTTCTGTCATGAGCGTTTCATGAACCTGCTGCTGCAGTTTAAAGATCAAGATTTAGCAGAGACTGGTGTTTGATAATAGAGGGGTTCAGATCTGGTGTTTTTATTAGGGCAAACTCCAAATGCCCTAATACCCAGCTAAAAGTGGAAGTTACACATGGAAAGACTGTGTATTCGTAACGTTCTAATAACAACATCAGAGTATTGTCTGCTGCAGCAGGCAAAAGAACTTTAGCAGCATGAATTAGGGCTTTGTTTCTACAAACACCTAGGCGTTGTAGACAGGAAGGTTTCCCCCTTCTACCAAAATAACTGTATTCCTTACCACACGTAGGCACTCTTATACCAGTTCAAGACCTTCTCAAGTAAAGATAGTTTTATTCAGGAATGAGGATGCTCACTGAAGAAGTTATCTTGCTGTAAAGACAGTCTGGGTTATCCTTCCACCTTGGACTTTCTTCCAATTGCTGCTCTGTGAGCAAGAGAGTTTACTCCTGGCTTAGCTGCTTGTTCAAGATCTTCTGCTCGGTGATGCTATTTCCTTAGCTCTGCCATGCAGCTGACTTGGGTGATAGTCGCTGTTTCACTCCCACTGAGCTGGTGGCTGTAGCTGCTTTGAGGTCATCTGGAGACATGCCAGCATTGTTTAGTTAAGGTACCTAACATGGATGTACTAATGATAGTGCTGTCTGTGATTTAGGAATAAAGTGACAACAAATAAAAAGGCTTTGACTGCATCAGTGCGGATGTAAGTGGAATTGGGAAGAGTTACTAACACAATGTATTGCTCTGCAACAGTCCTGAGCTCGCCCTAATAATTAGCAGCATGATCTCCCACAGCACCTGGGGCCATATTTACAAAAGTGTGTGTGGAGCTCCTACTCTTCAGCTGTTGGTCCCAGAGGAAAATTCATGTGCTGACTTCAGAGTGACAACTGATGGAGAATGCATCAACTTCTTGGAAATGGGATGTAAAACATGTTTGGGAGGGCAGCTTCTCTGTATGCTCAGAACCAGGCCCAATGTGATTTACATTTAAGGTAATGGCAGTCGTAAGTTCTTGAAAATTATGACCTTTCCCCTCTCTTTCCCCCTTTTTATTGTTGCAAGTATGTGTTGCCGTGTCATTAGGATTTCTTTACTTCAAATCGATGATGCGGTGTTACGTGAATAGTAATTACTTTCAGTTTTGTATGTAGCTGTTTGTCAGTATATTGAAATGAACAGCCATCCGGACCCCTGATCAAAGCAAAAAGCATGAAATCCCACATGCTGCACTTTTGAGAGCACCAACAATGAAGCTAACCTTTCACCCTTGACTTTCTTTTAACCCTAATTTTGAAAGACAGTAGCAAACAATTCGACTAACTTCTCAAGTGAAAGAATATTCAAACTGGCTCGATTGTAATGCAGTGTCCTTTTCAAGTGAATGGAAGATCTCAGAGTAATGCATACAAATACAGAGGCAGTGTAAGTTCATTACTTCGGAGTTTAACCGTTTCACATAGTGGTGAAATGGTTAAAAGGTTGGCTTTAAAGTGGTCACAATTAGGCTTCAAAGTTAACACCCCACCCCACTGAGATGAATGGGAGCAGTTGACATTTCTTAGTGCTATTGTTTCAGTCTGGCTTGTTATAGCTTCTAAAATAAGACAACAGTGCATCTGTTTACATTCTGCTTCCGCAAACCCAGATGGGCTCGAAACTTCATTGTTTTTTAAGTGGAAGCTTAGATGCTGGAGAATACAGCAATATCCACGGGGTATCTGTAGGAATAAGAGCTGAAAGCCGCCTTAATCATGGACATCTCCCCTTTCCCTGTAAACTTCTATTGTCCCAGGGCAAATCTGGAAAACAGTGCAGGAGGGTGGGGGGTGCGATAAAGTAATGTATATTTGAAGTACTCTTTTACATGACAAGCACACAATAACTTCCCAACGAGTCCCTAGAGTGCAAATTCTTATAAATAGAGTTGGGGTTTTGAACTTTTTCGCTTTCAGTAAATAACGTGTGCTGTAAGAGAAGGTAAATGTCCAGCTTTTGCTGACCGTGGTAGCTTCCTTAGCCTCTCCTAACATCAAAACCTCGTGTCTCTAGAGAAGCCAGTTTCACCCAGGAGCGCTTGAGACCAGGTGTTGCTTTCTGTGTTCACATGAGTAGAATCCTTTAACTTATCTCTGAAAATGAGAAGAAATAAGATTCTTGAGAGGTATTTCTTGCATTTTTCTGCTGTTTTGATAGGGCATCTACATTAACTACAGTAAGATCTTAGGAGCAGGAGTGGATTTATAAAGGTGCAAGTAGGGCCAGAATTCGTAGCAGATGGTCTGTATTACCCTGTGCCTCTGCTTGTGCAGGGAGTACACAGTGTCCTCTCTGACTTTTATTGAGGGGTCTGCACAGTGGCAAACTGCCCTCAGTAGCAGCCAGAACCCTATGAGAGCTCCTCTGATAAAGGCAGCCCATTAGATATGCTTAGGCTGAAGATTGAAACCAGCTGTGAATCTGTCGGGAAGATTTTCCTCATTGTGCTTTCATCAGGGTGGAAAGTTTGTGGCTGGTTCTTCATATATATATGTGTGTGTCTCACACACACATATATATATAGGGCTTCATTGCTCTGCCTTTGCAAGTCCCAGAGTCTGCCAGTGATCAGAGCTCTCATGCGTGCCGGCTCCTTTTGTATGCTGGCACCCAGAGGCCCTGCCTACCTTTTGCCCGAATCCTGTGCTTTGGAAGTGACACTGTGGGCTCTCCAAATGGTCTCAAAGATTTCAACCCCTGGTGAATCATATGGTGAAGGCAAGCATGCCATCTGTGCTTTAGGCTTGTGAAGCTTGTTTCCTGCCCAGCTTCAATCAGCTTTCATCTGAGTAGCAAATAAAGCATCCCCGGGCATAGAGAGGCCTCCAGGTTGTCTGAGACAACCATGGGCATTCCCAGAGAGTAAGCTGTCTCCTCTTGTCTTTCTCTTCAGTTCCCCAGGTAAGTGGGGGAGTGCAGCTATCTGGTCTGGATGAGGAAAATAACTGAGGAACCCAAACAGGGGTATTTGTTTTGAAAGCTTCTCTCATGAGTTTGTTTTATCTTTCTATTGAAAAAAAAAATTACTTTAAAAATAAAATAATGTTAAATCATGCTGGGAAAAAAAGGAATTACAATGCGATAGAACTCCTGCAGCGTGCAGCAAGAACCACTCAATACAGCTACAGGAGGAAGGACTGTTATTTAATCAAAAGGAGGGTTAGAGAACAGTGTCAAATATGCTTTTGTTATGTTTGATTCCACCATCCATTTCCCTACTCTATTTCTGGCTGTGGATTTCTATAGTATTAGGTAGACATAAGTTATGTCTTATGTATCCTATCGAAGAAAATAGATATCCTAACAGACCTTTCAAACATAGTCAAAATGACTTCTGCAAGGCTACTGTAAGTCAGTGGCAGAGCTTGGAAAAGAAGTTAGGAGACGTGTTGGCCAGTTTTGTATATTTTAACTAGCAAACTGATCTGCTTCTGTGTATCACAACAGCACTGTAATGTTAAGAGGTTCCCGAACAGACCTAAAGAAAATATTGCTATAGCTTCCCTACCACTTGTGCCCTTAACTGCTTTTTGCCTTGTATTTAAAGGTGATTTTGATAACAGAATTATCTTTTAGGGAATGTGAAATTCCAGGGATTCAAAGGGACAAAACTGGGCAGGGCAGGAATCCACCATCATGATGACATAACACAACTTCTGAAAGATTAACATGTTATGAGAAAAAAACCCAAACCTTTTTAATTTTATAACATTTTGCTGTTTTATTTCTTTCAGAAAAGGAAATGGAGCCTCCCATTTTGAGAGTATTTAGTTCCGAGTCCATTCTGCATTTCCCTTTCGTGGTGTATTTCTTCAGTTAGTTTTTAGTTTGCATGCTGCATGCCTACTGCTCCAAGTCTCCTTGCTGGTCTGAGCTTACTTGCCAACTGGTGTTTGCCAACAAGCAGAAGAATCCTAGTTCTCTTTGAGCAGCTTGGTACATTATGGCAGTCATGAGCCCCTGGAAGAGGATGAGAGATGCAGATGGTCACTCCTATAGCTTTCATGAGAAATCCAATTGGAAGAAAGCCCAGCAAACTGAAACAAAGTTTTTCAGTTCACAAATACTAAAACTTGGAATTTCATTCAAAAATAACCAATTGATATTTACTTATTCATCCCAGGTTAGGAAAAACAACGTTGAATATCAAACTATTTCACAGGATTAAGTTTCCACCTTTTTTTCAGCCCTACTTATTTCTCAGCTCTAAAGTACCAATGATATACAATGACTTTTTTTTAATCTTTCTTTCTCTTCTTCCTTTTTCCATGCTAGACAATGAAAATAATTTAACCTAACAGCTTCTACATTGTGGTCTGTGGAACAGAGCTGGCTTGGAAAACTTTCTTTCAGAGGTTTTATTGTTCAAGAACTGATGCTTCCTCTTACTTCTGGCCATGCGTTTTGACTTTGTGAATGAGTATGCTTAGGCAAAAGAAGAATACTAATCACATATGTACCCTTTGTGCAGCTTGACATTCTAATTCAATCAAAAATGATACCAGAACTGCAGAAGTAACAACTTCTCTGAGAGATGGGGTCATATGGAAAAAGACAGAAACGGCAGCAGTCAGTAAGAGAAATCTGGGACTTCTTCCCTTCAGGCATTCAGTAAGGAGGAAGAAAGAGCACAGGTAAAACGTAACACAGAGTATTGCTCTGAGTTTACATATTTTAAACTTGATGGCCATAGGAACTGTGTTTTGGGTGGCTTTTCAAGGAACAGAAAGTCAGTGGGCTTCTGGTTCATAGCAGGGACTAACAAACCAAGTAGTTATCAAATATGATTTAAATAGCTAAGTGAGAGCTACGTGATCTTAGCTGCTATTTCATCCTGAGTTCTTTGCTTCCGTATTGCCTGTTGTGTTTTTATTGTTCTAAGGCTTAGTTTCTTTGTCATTTGAGGGCTGCTGTGTAGATTAGATTCACTCCCTGCTGGGATATAAGTCAAGATTTTCAAAGTGATTGTTTATTTTGAAGACCTCTATTAAGGGTCCAAACCTGAGACATTTTAGAGTATGGTACCTTGACAGGAGTGCAGGGCATGTGTCTTCTAAAGCCATGGTGTGTCAGTACGGCATGGGAAAAAGTTATAGAGTTAAAAAAACATGCAATGAAAATTCTTGTCCTCTCCTCATCATTTCAGTGGCTGAGCTGCAGTTTGCTGGATTGAGGCAAGAAAAATTGGGTATTGGTGTGCTAGAACCCAGAACACATGCCCTGCTGTGGTCCAGGCTATGGGAAGCAAAGCCAAGCAATATGACAGCACCCTGACTCTGCACTTCTCTTCCATAACCTCCTGATTGTTCTAGGGCTTTAGCTAAGATTTAAATGTGGTCTTCTACTAAGATGGTGGTGAGATCAGTGCTGACTATAGCGTATGTGGAATAGATGTAACAGCTACAGAACACATATTATTCTATATATATATATAAAAAACCCTGTGTATTCCATCTTTTTGTCAATAGTATGGGTGAATCTAGCCAGTGCAGGGGTAGCAAGATGACAAGCTTTTTCAAAGAACAGCATGAGCATGGGTACTGTCAGGATTCTTTCTTGCTGTTACAGAGCAATAAGTGTTTGGGTTGCAGAAGAAACTTCATTTAGAAGAAACACTGGCATCGAATAAGAATAATAATAAGGAATGTCCTGGGAGCATTTCTATAGGTTTTAGTTTTTTGAATGCTTATTTTTAGGACTAGAAGGCAGCTGACATAAAAATGCACTTTGGATTCAAGGGAAGAAAATAATGAAGTATAAGCTGTGAAGCCTTAATTGTTAGAAGTGCAACAATAGCTTTAAAAACAGGCTACAAAGTCTGCTCTGACAGCTGGAGGAAGGGCTGCTTTATTAATAGTTTCAAAGAACGGGTGGATGGGGCCCAAAAGACGCATCAGTGGATGTTAGAAGAAGCCTTGTAACACGCAACCATTGTCAAACCCCCTTACCAAGCAATTTATGAAAAAGCCTGCATTGCATGAACATCAAGATAACACATGGTGTAGTCCTGGGGTAATGTTTGGACGTCATGATCTTAAAGTCTTTTCCAACCTAGCTGATTCTATAATTCTATGATTACCACAATATAAGAGCCTCTGGTTGATATCCCTCACTGGAAGTTAGGTGCACTGGTAGCTCCCTCCAGCCCTGCTGTGGTAGGTAGTTAGGGGGGCTGGAGATGAGCACACGTGGCTCACTAGTCAACAGCTTCTGCTTTCATGACTCTGAGTTTCTGGCTGGTAAGCCACAGATGAGGGTTGTGGTGACTGAGAGGAGAGGGCACTTTCTGAATAATCAGCACACTTCAGTCTTTTACAATCTGGTAAGTCCCACGAACATCCTCACAATTGACAGTGAAGCTGCTTTGCTGGTGTGACTGGGGACAAACAACTCCAAACACTCATTTCCTGTAGGAAAGAGAACCTGTAGGGATCTCTACAGAGATTTAGTGTAACTGCAATCTCATCCCCCCAGTCAAATCCCCAGTTTAAGCACAAGTGCATGTTTTCTGTGGCCAGTAGCAGTCTGCATGGGAGAGAAGAGGACTGCACTGCAAAATCCCACTCATTGCTCCGACCCCAGCTGCAGGGCCTCTGTGCTTCCCGACTGCCTGGGTGCCCAGGATGCAGTGTCCCATGTCAGACCCTGACTGGTTGTTTGTGATGGATCAAACTACTGCAATTTTCCAGTTATCCCTTAAAACAAGCCGTTAGGTAACTGCCAATAACCATCAGAATTTCAGAAAGCCTTGGGAGCAGAAGGGCTGCAGTATGCGGGCAGTTCTGATTTCTTTTGAGAGCATATATCCATAAAATCTCTTTAGCACAGACTGCCCATCTCATGCCGTGCTGACTTTGTGTGAGATCTGACATTGTTCCCCACCATCTAATCACAAGAGCTCAGGGTGGGGAGGGAGAGGAAATACAAGCAAAAATCTCAGCCTGATTTTTACCATCGTACAACTTTAATCCAAGTTGCCTGTGCCAATCGTAATCCCTCCTTTCAGGTTTGTCCTTTCCATGTGGGTCAATGGCAACTCAATGCCTGATGCATCAAATCCAGAAACTTGCTGAGACTGTCATTATCCCTGGCAGCATCACATGGTGCAGATGACACTTATTTTGGCTGCGGTAGATGGCAAATGTATTCTCAGGGCCAGTCTTTGCTGTGGTCATGGTATCAATGTGGCTTCCCTTCTTCTCTACTGCTTCCCTTTGTTGTAGGTGTGTTGCACTGATAGGAAGTGTTATTTGTCTTCACCTTAGTTTTAACCATGTTATTGGGTTGGTTTGTTTGTTGTATTGCTTTTCCTAAAAGAATGTTTCCCTTTGTCACTAGTGATCATAGCCAGCTTCAATAGAGCTGATAGGGATTGCTGCTACTCTGCAGCAGATGTCCTTTACAAAATACCTTGTTTTCTTTCTGTATGCTGTACAAAGCAGGTACACCCTTCAATAGCTGCTGTTTGTTTGCAAGAGGAATTGGTATTTCCTTGCAGCTTTTCCTGCACAACGTTTTTTATCCATCCTTATTGCCCTTTCTGGGTAGCACCAGTATTGGGAGCAGCAGAGCTCCTAGATGAGCTGCCATGTTCAGATTTGCTTTGAGTAAGCAATTATCTAGTTAGAAACCATCCCCACATTCATGTTGGTGTATCTGTAGTTATACGTGGAGTAAAAATGTGAAGATAGATGTTGCTTGTGCGCTGCTGAGGAGAATTGGTGTTGCTAAGATGGGAGAGGAATTGCATCTCCATGAGATGTTTGGAATTTTGTCTGATGGATTCTTTACTTTTCCTATGCCATGCAAGAGAAACGTTTAAGGGGGTCCCGTTTTACCTACTTGTGCAACCTAATCATAAAAAGAGGGCGATTCCCTTGTAGAAGGAAAGGCAAAGACAAATACCCTTTGTTGCAACCACTGGTGGGACGTATACCCATGGTTTTCTTATCAGAGTGGTGCTGGCATGTGACAGAAGAAGGGATAACACCACTCCTCATACTGTCCAAAGGGGTATATGTTTATTATTTCTATTGGCACAGCCTGAAGTCTGGTCACATTGGCTCTCTCTACTCAATTATGCTTTTGGTGAGAAAGGGCTCCCTTTCTTTCATACATATCCCCCTCCCATGAATGCCAATGGTTTGATTCCATATTTCAGCTGCTCTGATACACCCATCAGATTTTTCCAGTTTGGTCCCAGGGAGGCCTTCCTTAACAGTTTCCTAAATGATGAAAAGTTGATGTCAGAAATGCTGTTAGCCACGCATCTGATCACTCACGTCAAAGGAAGTAATCTAACCTTCTTTGTGCTTTTTACTCAATTTGAATTTAAAGTGTGCCGAGTGTCCTTGCTATACCAGAACATGCTAATTGCTGTTGTAAATGATTACTATGATACTCCAGGAGAAACACATCCTTTCAGGACCTACTCCTAGGTTAGTAGAATAGGGAAAAAGAACAAAACCCAACATGTCACATGAGGCTGAATATGTCATCCGTCTGTTGGGAGAATTCTCGCTGCTATACCAAGACTTTTTTCTCCTCTCTCAGCATTGCAACTTGTGCAGCTTCATTGTGCTTTGGTTCTTTAAGCATTATTCAGTGTAAAAAATAATTTTGCTACTTGGACTTTAAACCTTTTGAAATGAAATCAAGTGAGTTTGCCTGTGTTCAGCTCGCCAGCATCTTAGGAGCTTCTACTGTTTGCTGTGTAGGAAATGCCATAGCTGACTGAAATAGATTTGATCTTTTGTCTTACCCTCTAGATGAGCAGGTTAAATGGGTGTTTTTGATCTACAGCAGTATCACAAAGTGTGAGGTGTCATTGCAGTTTGACACTTTCATAGGAAAAAATGTAATTGCACTGTGTATAGCCAAGGTTTGTAAATCAGAGTGATTCATATAAATGTATTTGAAGTTAGAGACTATGAGTGCAGCTTAGGCTGTTGATGCTCCTCAGTTCTACAGAAACAAAGAAGATAGAAAAATGCAAAGCACTGATGATTCCATCTCTGTTTCCAAAAGCAGGACTAAACATGTTGAAATAAACATGTTTGTTTATACAAGTGTGTGTATGTGTGTATATATATATATATGACTATATACACATACGTATAGAATCTCAGAGTCATTGAATGGTTATGGTTGGAAGGGAGCTTAAGTCTCATCCAGTTCCAACCCCCTGCCACGGGCAGGGACACCTTCTACTAGACCAAGTTGCTCAAAGCCCCTTCCAACCTGGCCTGTACACTGAATTCTGTATTCTCCTGCTGTAAACTGAGGTCTCCTGGCACAAACCAAGACATGAATTTACAGGGTAAATTTACAGGGTAAATTTACAGGGTAAATTCATGTTTGTATTTCCTCTTCGCATACTTTCCAAGCCTCCCTTCCCTGCACCGGATCTGTATTTAGGAGCCCTCAGTGCACTTATTTCCTATGAGTTTCCACAATCTTTCCCTGGACTTATGTAAAATTTCAGCATTTGCATCCTGTGACTGGTTGCTCCAAGCTTCTCACTAAGGGCTTGAAGGTCACAGCCTAAAAGTAGTGAGGTTATGCAGGTCACTCCCATTCCCTAAGGAGGCAAATCCAACCTACGTATGTATAAAACTGTATATATGTATCTATGCATTTCTGTACATGTTCTCCATCAGCTCTGGCCTCAATTCATTAAGTTACTAATATGCATGCCTTATACTACATATCTACGCATGTGATAAACATATGATAAAAACTAGACACAGGCAAAAATGCCTTGGAGAATTTTTGGTCTGAACAACATGATTTATCCCATACGAATGCTTACAGTGTGGTAAATGAAGTTCGTTCCTCTGCTACCCTAGTAAGTGGTAGCTGCTCTAGGAAGCTCTCTAAGCTTTCCATAACCAGACGTGCCACTAATAGTCTTTCCGAAATGTGATGTCAATGGAGCTGCAGCTGGTTCAAGGGCTACACGGGGCAAAAAGTGGTATTAGTGGCTAATAAAGGCTAATTCTTTTGAAAGCAAAATTAGCTCGCTTCACTAGCTTGTTATGACTTGAAGTGTCTGGCCATTGAATTATGCATCTGGCTCATTTGTTGTTCTCAAAGAGATCACATCCTGACTGACAGCTTGTCTGGACTGGAAAAAAGTAGCCCAAATGAGTGAGAACAAGAGGACTTCGGTTTGTGTGACTTCGGGACAGTAGCAATCCATGCAAACAGCCTTAATAAGCATAAGAGATGAACCCAACAAAGAATGTGTGTGATACAGGTCCTGGATCAGGGTACTAGTCTTCCTTAAATCACTGGTTCCTGATGCAGAACTTTGCTGTCTCCCACTTATGTTATACCTGGCTACCTAAAAGGCACAAACGTCCAGTAACTGGTTGCAGCAACCCTAAATAATTGCTAGAAGCCTAATGTCCAGCACACTCCAGATCATCTTGTGATGCTCTCAAGTGATTTAAGCTGCATCAGAGTAGCCTAAGCTTTGTGGATGTGTATCTATTTTTACTCGATGTTTTGGGGTAAATGCCACATCAGCGTGTTTTTATTATTAAGTTCCTGTTTCTGCACAATGCAGCTGTACCTATTCTAAACTCCATCATCAAAGGGGACCATTTCCTTTTTTTCTTAATCTCAGATCAGTTTACTAAGAGCAGTTGTCCCTGACTTCCTTAAGCTTGCCCTGCATAAAAGCTTTTTTTAAGGCCTTCCCTGCATCCTTTCTTAGCACATACTTAGAAATGTGTGGTGCAGACACAAAAAGGTGCACACACACATGTGCCCATGCATATTTGAATCAGTTTCTGCTTCAGTCCTGCAGCCTTGTGCATAGTCAGATGGGCAGAGGACTTGTGGAAAAGGTTATTGCCAGACAGCAGCAAAGCACATGCTTCCTCGTGTACTTCTGGTGCTTCCAAAGGGTTTTAATGCTTTCTGTATTTATGAGATGGTTCAGATTTCCGAACTCAGTGAGAATACCATGGGGACAAATGAGCACAAAAGGTCACGACTGATTACTTTTTCTCCGTGGTATTGCTTTTTAGGTGATTGGAGACTCAATGTTAACACAGGTCATCAAGAGGGAGAGGTTGGTGATGTTGCTGTTTGCCCAATTAAACCCTTGAATGTTGTTCCTGGATTCAGAGTTCATAGAAACCACATGGAAATTTTGGGTTATGTTGTTGTTAAGTAAATGTTGGGTCCCAAACTTTTTTTTATTATCAAAGAGTATTTGAGTTAAAAGGAAACCTTGGACTCATGAACGAGTGAGTTTGGCTTCTGTAGCACGTCTGTGCCATTGCTTTCTTTGCATCCGAGACCCTGAAATGCTACCACCAGCATTTTGGTATAGGGTGGAACAGGAAAGAGAAATCTCATAAGCGAAGACCTGTAGGTCCAACTCATCACCCCAGAAATGACAAAGGAGAGAACTGCTAACTTACATAGAAATACTGTTCTTGAAATTGGGCTTTTGCATCTGTACTGTTTTGTTCCTGGTGAAATTTTCTTTGGATTAGCCATGGTTGGGTCCAACCTGGATTCCCAGCCCTGTGAGAGGCTGAGAGGTGCTGAGAGAGAGTAGTATAAATGCTCTTTGCTCAATGAGGATCTCAGGAAATCATGCAAGATGAAGCTCCCAGTGTTTTCACACCAAAAGGCACTTTTCTCACACAGGATAAGAAGTAACTGCTCTTTGATACAGTGGTAGACATAAAGATATACTGAAGAATTGTGTAGAAACATTCTCACAGTTTAGTAAATGACAACTTTGTACATTGAAAAGACAATGAGAAGTTACAGAAGAGAGATCTTGTAAAACCCAGGAAGGTAGAGAGGAGAATTGGAGCTAACACTGGGCCCAGAATAAAACTAGCCAACTAGGAAAGCATCTGCAGAGGTAAATTGATTGCCAGGGCATAGGAGAAATTAGTGCTGAGGAGCCCTCTGCTCTGTTGAGATGCCACCACAGTTAGAATGGCAGAAATACATCAACACTGCTGACCCTGCTAAGGCTGCAGGTGGCAGCCACTTCTCTGAATCTCAAAGACAGAAGTATTAGTACCACGTATTACTAGCAAAGACTGGTAAAAAACTTCTAAAGATACGCTGATCTGACTGAAAAGCCAGAATAGTCTGTTACTTTCTGGATCAGAGAGTTTCTCTGTAAGGAAGTAAAGAAGTACTGGCATAATGTAGAATGTGACAATTTCCTGCCCCCACTAGTTTTACCATTACGCTTCCAGTCAATTTGTGTCCCCTGGTAGAATAAATCTCAATTTTGACTCCAACGCAGGGGGTAGTAGGCTAGGATGCTTTTCATCTTTTTCCCATTATGGGCTACACTGTGGCCAGTGGTGTTGCCTTTCCCTGTCCTACGCTTGGTGAAGAAATCCAGCTCTATGTGAATATTCTTGATTGTGCTCTGCTGTTATCACTGTACCTCCATGGTTTTGGTTCTTCTTGGTACCCTCTTATCAAAGGCAAAGTGCTGCTCAAACCCTTGTTTTGCTTCGACGACCTCCCTGTTTTCTCTTGCTGTAACTCTACTTGTGAAGTTTTTTTCCCATGCTTTTCTGTCTTTAGTCTGTGAAGTTGGGTTAGTGCAAAAAAATAACCCTGTGCTACGGCAGCAGCCAGCAGTGGTGCAGTTGCCCCAGTGCTAAGCTGATAATGCAGTCAGTGCTGAAGCATTTCTGCTTTAGTGCTTTGAACTCCTTTGCGGAGCATGTTCTCTGATTTGCCTTGTTAGCACTGATTTGCTTTGTAATCTGAGTGCAATTGCTCTGTGGTGAGAGTTAGAGCAACTAGATCTCCGTTTTTCCCTAGCATAGGTAAAGCAGGAGTGACAACCACGTCTTCCTGTTTTTTCCTTGGCAAACTTCCCAGAAAGATGTGTACTTAATTGTAATTTGCTTTCTGTGGTCAGCAGCAATAACTCGGCTTTTAGCATCTCAACAGTGTCTCTATGTTTAACTCTGTATGTGTCTAAGGCCTCACTGCTCTCAGACAGAGTAACTCTGTATTACAGTTAAGTTGAATGCATGCAGCAAAAATGATCACATTCATAGTACGTACAGTTAATTCCCCTTTCATTTGTTGCTTCATCTGCTTGTTGTGACTTCAAACCAACTAAACAAAAAACCCCTACTGCTTTCTTTTGGCAAAATAACATGACTTTCTGGGGAAGGCTTCCCCTGTGCATCTGCTGTATCACACTAAAGCTGGGTTTGAGTTCTAGGCAGAGAAGCAATTTTCTGTCAAAATGCTTCAGAAGAAACCATCAAATGAGCAGGCCATAAATCCAGGAGTAGCACAAGAGTGGGAATACGAGGCGTATGCAATATGTAATATGAGTCTTTTAGTTTAACCTCCCATATTTCCACCCTGGTGCTAAATATACTGCTGACGTCCTTGCAAGAAAACAAATGCACTGAGCTTGGACATCGGTGTTCTTGGAAGGGCAACGGGCACCATTAGTTTAGGGTTTGTTTTGTTTCAGTAAATTTCCTAAACAGAACATGGAAAAGAGAGGCCAAATCTTTGTAATTGTATTTGTGACAGTGGTGGTGAAGTTGGTCAAATATCAGACATCTTAATCAAATGTTTCTTTTTAAATCTAGAATTTCCAGTTAAAAGTACGTTTTTAATAGAAATAAAACTGTCAACTTTCAATGCAGGTACATACCATGCTCTCCGGGAACTCCTATTCCAGGGTAAGAAAAGTCAGATTTGCATTTGAAGTGAATTAATAACTGTTGTAATGTAAGGAGGTTTTGCCAAAACATTTAACCTGCCTTGCATCAGGTAAATCAGCAGTACTTTTCTAGCCACTGATGTATTTCATGCTGGAGATAGGTAAGCATCCTTCCGTGTCCTGGAGTGAGCCTTTCCCCACTGCTGCTCAGGTTGTAGTTTGTTTTTTCTTACCTCTAACCTCAGGGAAATAAAAATAGCATGTCAATTTTGAAATGTAATTATCCCACTTCTCCAGATTTCACATCTCTCACCCATCGCCACATTTCCTGTCCCATTTGCTAATCATGCTTGGTCATCCCCAAACTGACTTTTCTGGGACACGTGTGATTTGCCACCTTGTACTCTTAGCACTGTTGATGGAGAGCAGGAAGCCCATGCAATGTTGTAAATGGCACCTCTTAAGGAGTTTGCAGCTTCTTCTGAAACTCTGCATTAATGACAGCACTTTTGCTTTAAACTTTCTATGTAGCTCTGCTTTGTTTTATATTAGCTAACTAGGAATGGTTTCTCTTAACACTTTCATCCAGCTTTGCAGCAAGCTTTTCAAGATCTCTTTAAGAAACTCCTTCTGTTGCCATTCAATAGTTTAAGTCTCTTTCTATAGCTTTTATCTCCGAATTTTCTGGTTACTCCATTGATAAATGAAGTGTTCAGTGGGTTTTAAAATATTAAATATTGGCTGCAAGTTGTTTATGAAATCAGGTAGGTTTTGTTAATATGAATTATTTCAATGTGTTTTATATAAACAGCAAGTTTCACTAAATAATCATGTGTCCCACAGATGAATAATACTTTTAATAGTGGGGGGTTTTTTATAAGACTTGATGTGCTGCCCCAATGCATGTAGATGCCCAACATCTGAATCTGATGCAAATCACAGGGGTAAGAACTGACATGTGCCACATGTCAGACATGGTGGGTGATGGCTTGTGTTGTGGGAGCACCCACATCAGGTTGTGATTTGTGCCCCTTTCTCTCTGAGGGCACAGTCTGAAGTGGCAGTGGAAGGATCACGGTGGAACATGCCTCTTGCTGGCCTCTGTGGGTGATAGTTGCCCTTCTTCAGGGATCTCCTCTAAGGGGATTACAGAGCTGTGTACTCACTGTGTCTGGCGGGTTGGGATCCCACCTTGAGGTGAGGAAGCGATGCTCACCCTGATGCATGAGAGCAGCATTGCTGTGGTGTGAATTAGGGGGAGGCCATTAGAAGTGTCTTTTGTGTGTGAGACCAGATGGGCTCTATAAAGCTTGGGAAGTGCTACTTTCTGCTGATTTTTCCATCCTAGGCCCTACAGCAAGCTTACCCCTGCCTGACTCCTTGTGATTCTGAGTTGGAGTTTCTCCATCTACAAAGTCAGGGGTAAGGACGAAATTAACTTGAGATAGTGGGATGAAAAGAACCATGGTTATTATGATTATACTGCTTGCTGTTAATATCAAAAAGGGAGATCCTATACTCTTACATTCGGAAAGAATCAAATGCCGTGGAACTAGTGGAACTGTAATAGCATGAGGAATGCTGGTAAAATACCAGCATGACATGGCTTGAGTTAGAAATATTATATTTTTTGCCACATGTTAGGAACCACTAACCCCAGTGGCTACTGTAACTGATTAAGAATTGTATGGGAATCTGTTTCAATATGCGATTTAAAAATATCTTGGAATGTAACACTGGAAAAGAAAATGTATTTCCTGAGATCCGCTTCAGTGCCATTTGGTCACTGTCTAATGTCTGGTTTTCCTTTTCTTTTTTCCATTATTTTATACATTGTTTCTTCCTTTTCCCACAGAACTGATATTTGTCAGAGATCACTGAAAATCAGCTCTGTACTTGTACATACTTTACTTTTTTTCCAGAGAGAATGTGGAGCATTTCAGGGAGAAGCAGCTGTTTGTCTTCCTCATTCCTATAATATAACACAGTAAGGAAACTTCAGATGTTTTCTGTATGCTTCTATCGTGTCTATTGAGTTACTTTTTCTTCCTTAAATATTGACCATTACAGCTGAAAGTATCTTATGAAACACTTTAGATTTTCTACAGTTCTTATGGTCTCTACTTTGAGTGCATTAAGCACTTAAACTCAGCCTGACTAAGCTGGAAATGATGCTTTAAAATAAGAATTATCTTCCATTTCTTAATAAGGAAATGAAAACTGTAGAGCAACAAATATCATCATGGCCACTTTATAAACACCTCAAACAGCTTTAAGTCACTGATAGGATCATTTCTACCCTGTGGACTTGAAAACTCGAGGAGAAGACTTCCCCATGCCACAGAGAGGGACAGGATAGCAACAGTTCTGAGTCCCATTTCTAGTTCTGACACACATTTTTTCTGTGGCTTAGAACAAGTTCTTTCTTCCTCACATGTTTTAGCTCACTCCCCAGATGCATGAAGCCTCTGAGGTGTATGTGATTGCAAAATGCTTTAGAGCAGTGAGGTGAAAGTTTAAACACAACTTGAAAAAAATCTCCATGAGGTCTCTGTTTCTGTGGGTGTCAGTGGGATTTTGCCATAGACTTAAATGATTGGTCAGAGTTAGATTTAGACTAAACTCTGTAAAAATCCCAGCTATAAAGAGTTCTGTGAATTTAAACTATTGTTGTTGCAATTGAAGTTAATAACTTTCTGTAGGTATTTATATTAACAAGATTCTCAGTCTCCCTGACACTTCATTCAGATTAGAACTTGATTCTTCTGAGCTGCATTGGGAAGCATTCAGGCAATTAATTTAGTTGGCTTCTTTTCATCCACCTGAGAACACACCTTCCACCATCAAAGCTGCATCAAAAAAGCAGCTCATGCCTGAAATGTCACCATATTTAATTGGTTTAGTCTGAGAATGGCAAGGTCCAGTGTCCCTGATCCTCAGAAAGGACTGAGGTTTGTTTATTTATGTATTTGTTATATCTATTCCCTTTGTTTAACAAGGGATTCTAGTTTGAAAACCCTTCCTGCCCTTAAATCTGTCATGGAAGCAGGATCAAGAACTATTCAGATACCAGACCATAGGCTGTTGACTCAGTAGGACCAGAGGATTGAGTATCCCTGCTCAAGGGCACTGTAAGCCTCCCAGCAAGATGTTCTGGTCAGTAAACGAAGAACAGCGTGGTATACATTCCATCTCTGCTGCTGAAATGTATACCGGCAGTTTGTCCCAGGATCTGACAGGTTCAGTATCTACATATCTGTCTACGGAACCATGGTGAGTGGACTATCCTCCTCCTGTTTGATGCTGGATCTGCTGGCTTCCTAAAGTTTGTAGTGAGTACCCTGTTGCTTTGGAAATCTCACATGGGTAGCTCATATAGCAGAGGGCTGGCCACAGCTATGCAGTCTCCAGTTGCTTCCTCAAGCTCACTGTGCTCAACTTCTTTATTGCTGTTGAACTCCAGTGAGCTTGCTCTGCCCTGTGCTTCAGTGTTATGGTACTGGCTAAAACAGGTAGAACCCAAACGATAACAGGTCTCCTGCTGCCTTGCTACGTCCTAATGGCCATGCAAATGTTTATGCAGGAATGATTTTCAAGTGGCATTCCCGTCGACCGCACAGGAATGGCAACGGTTCGCACA
>NW_009935889.1:148093-152133 GCF_000696875.1 Nestor notabilis
GGGAATGGTTCCACCAGAGAGCAGGCTTGTCTGTCTGCTTCTATGAAAGACTGCAGTTGCAGGCTCCAGACAGCAAACTAGGTATCTGGCATCCTACAGGTATCATTGCTTCAGATAGAAAACTAGGTATTTGGCATCCTACTGGTATCATTCAGTAGAAGACCTAAATCTAAGTTAAAAAATAGATGTTCAAGCAAGGCAGAACTTTTCTTGATGTCAGATTGAATCTAGTGGCTTCTCAACCTGGAAGCAATGTTGCTGAGTGGTTTGTCTACAGTAGTAATGCTTAGTATCAAATGATTGAGCAGACAGATGGAGGCACAACAAACTTTTATAGTCTCAAGAAAACTTCCAAGTGCAATACTCTGGTTTTGGAATTTTGTCCTCAGTGTCAGGAAGTTCTCCTGGATGGACTTGGTTGCTTAAAAACTCTGTGATTTTTAATAAGGTTATTTTGGACATCAGAACTTCAAAAGCTGAAATGCTGTAAGGTGTTGGCATACATGTGTGTGTGCAGACTTTGGTCTTCGTGGCTTTACAGAATTACTCAGACTTCCTTTATTCAAAAAAGGAACCACATTTCCCACGTCCTAAAAGTGACAGTCCTATAGTGAAAGGAAGAACTTGGTAATCCTTAGCTGGATGGTAGGGATCAGATGCAGAAATAAATGTTCCTTGAACACACTGATCCGGATGCACATGCAGGAGTTAAAGGGTTCACAGCTCAGAGGAAATGGTAAAGTGGCTAAAAGCTATCTGGCAAACAAGGTCAGGACTGAGGCTATTGTGAGTTTTCTAGTCAGTGGCCATAACACTCCTACTCTAAAATGACTTATTTAATAGTCACTACAAGCAATGAATGCCCAGATGAAACAGTTCTTTTAAAATTGGAATTAGCTGAAGTATTTGTCATGGTTGGAACTGAACTAGAGAAATGCTCGAAAGTATTTGAATGGTCTTGGCACATTTGGTGCTGTGTAACTACTGACAAAACGTAAATGATTACATGGTGACGAGGAAGATGCATGCCAGGTTAGTAGTGTGAGAATGCCTTGGCAAATTAGATTAATGACTGCATGGGGGGGACACTGGTGCAGATCCCATTAGTCACATGAGCATGTTTGATGAGAATGAGATGTGTCTGGAAGCTTGAGTAAACACACTCTAAAACAAGTGCTCATCGTGGTAATAGAAGAGACTCCCAGAGTCATACCATTGTGACCCATCTTCCGTGTGTGTTCACACATCCTGTTGTTTGACCCATGAAGCTGCAATGACCGGTCAAGGCACTTGTAGTCGGTTGCTAGGCAAATATATGTTTAGTGGAATTACCAGAATCTATCAGATAATTACTACTTTTGATTTAACGATGATTTTGTGCAACACAGGACCTGGGCCACCAAAGAACTTCTGTGTTCTAATGTACCTAATGAAATTTATCCAGAACAGATGTACCATACTGTGCTGAGGACTATGCCTGGGTACCTTGGATGGGAATGCACAAAACTCTGCACACACCAAAGAAGAAACTGCTAGCAGATAGGAATTGTTTGGAAGAAGAATTGGCCTTGGCTTACATCAGCTTTCTCTGCATCCAGTATGCAGTTCAGCCTCCTTCGTCCCAGGGTTCTCAACTGTGAGTTGTTGTGTAATGTAGGTGGGCACTGCATGGTTAATACAATCTTCTGTAGTTTCCCTGCATACAAGCAGCTGCCCAAAACTCTTTAGCCAGTTTTAGGCCCTTCTTTAGGTTGTAGAAGTGTCTCCTTTTCTTCAGCTTTTCAAAGTGCTTATTTGCAGCCTACTGCTTTTTTTCTCACATTGTCTTTACTCTGAAATAACCTCTCCTTCTCTGACCCAACTTAACTGTCTTGTTACAATGGTTACAGAGACACCAGCCTCCCAGTTCAGAGGGGTTAACACTGATACTGATCTCCTATTTCATTTTTTTGATGATTAGAAGTAGTCTCTTCAACTGTTGTCTCAATGATAAGCATTGTTCTTTTTGCAGCACTGATATTTTTCAGCTCTACAAACTGTTATATTTTCTAGTCTGATGAAAGGTCCACATATTCATCTAGTGTTACCATTTATACAACATAATCCATAGAAACATACATAATGAGAACTTTAGTCTTGTTTATGGTCATTTATGGTCATGTGCTGAAGTACTGTAACTGTTTTTAGATATTTAGATATTTTGTTTAAAAAAAGTTGGCTAAATCTTGAGCTCTGTAAGAAAAGTGATGGTAGGGGCAAAATAAGGCCAACGGTATGATGGTAAGTTGAGAGAATTAATCACACTAGTTCCAGGAAATTTAAAGCAACCTCTTTTTGTCCACAATAGAAAGGAAATGAAAAAGAGATGATACTTGATTATTCTCAGTAGCTAACAAGAAAGAAAGTAAGAGGAAAAAAAGTTGGCCCTAAGCATTTTGAGGGGAAAATTAGAATTAGGTATCAGGGCAAAGTTTATAAACAGAAGAACTCATAGCCAAGGAAACCAGCTGCCAAATGAAACTCTGGAATCAGCACCACTGGAGATATTCACGGCTCGGCTAGATGTCCATCTATCAAGAAAGGATAAAGAAATCAGCCCAGCCACAAAGTAAGGATAATCCAAGAGAGTTCCCTGCCAAATTTCTACCCCAAATAGTGTATGATTTAGTTGGAATGGAAAAGGAAAGCACTTTGGCTTGCTGGATATTTCACTGATATAATTTGAAAAGACTAATTCTTCTGTCTTTACCAAAAAGTATTGCTAATAACTTTAAACAGTTAATGATTTCTTGAGCTGGAGTGTGTAGGCTTTGCTGCAGTTTCAGACATATTGATCCTAGCTCAGAATGTTGTTACATTTTCTTTAAATTAAAAAGAAAAAAGTGTCTATTTAGAATAAAAAAATAGCTCTTAGGGTAAAAAATTCTTCCGTAACACCTTCTCCTAGCAATTTTCTGAATGTCATGGAGTCACTCAGACCAAGCCTGAGGAAACACCATGCTGTATTAGAGGTGTGAAGGATGGTAAGACTGGAGGGTCAGGATGATTATAACAGTATGGTTAGCTTTTTACCTCTATGTCACAACTTCAATTATAGGCCAAGAGGGATGTTTCTCACTCATTACTTCTGAGTTACTGTTCAGATGGGTCGTAATGACCTAGTTCGAGTAGGTAGGTAGGCAACACTCATACAGTACAGTGCTTAAGACTGAATTGAGCTGGCAGTCTAAGACTAGAGTTCATTAAGAACTGGGGTTCAGAATTTTAAGGGTATCTAGACCTTTAACATTCAAATAGTTGCCTATTACAATTTTGAGAAGTTTGAAAGCACTCAGCCTGAGCTGAAGTAAGTGGAGCTGAGGTACCTAAGCTTTTGACAGAAGGCTCAGTATACATTTATCTGGGTCACTGAACACCTTTAAAATTACAGCCTAGCACCCTGAACAAATTTTAAATGAAACTCTTATTTATCACTTTTTAAGGCAGCCTCAATAAACCTCTGATTTCCCCATTATTTATACCAGCACCTACTGTAAAAGAGAAGATGGATGACAGTTTACTAGCTTTCATGTAGACCGCTGCAAGCGTAGTCTCCTTTCACGGCAATGCCTTCCAAAGCATCAGTCATATCAGAGATAGCAGGCTAGCAGAGAGATGAAGCAGATAATGCAGTTTTAAACAGGCTGTTTCAGAAATAGGATTAGCCTTAAATAACAAATGAATCTTCAGACTAATTGAGGGAGTACTGATTTTCTGTAGAAACGTAGGATTTAGTATTTGGAAGCACGGTACCATCCATACCTTGCATTCCTTAACTTACACTGTAAAATTAGTGCTAGTTTCTAAGAAATGCTCTGGAGTAGATCAAAACTCAAGCTTTGCAAAAGTTAAGTCTGCCACGTTGTCACTCTGCATTATGAAAATGTGTCACATGGTGGAAGGGAAGTATGAATATCTGCTATCTGATGTATACAGCTGAAAAGGGAAAACATGGGGTGAAGTCATCAAGCCACATTAGCCAAAGTGAAGAGATAAGAAAG
>NW_009935889.1:152164-153403 GCF_000696875.1 Nestor notabilis
GAGTGTAACACTGGAATTGTAAACAATCAAGCAGAGATTACACCTCTGTGTGGAACCGTTCTTGCTTTTTAGATGTTAAAACTCAAATGCTGATAGCAGAAAATAAAACACATCTGGCACTGTTTATCACAGAAAACATTCAAAATGCTGCATGGATGGGGTAATAACCATCTTGGGTGTAAAAAAAATGCTGGTTTATGTGTCACTTGAAACTGGCCTGCAAACGACACGACTTACAAGCAAGGCAATGAACTGCAGCTTGACTCCAATTGGCCTCATGTACATTCTGTGCCCTCACACCCAGCTTCTTGCGACAGCTCCAGCAGTGTCACTGACTGTGTGCCACAGCTCTCCCTGCTGCCCTGGCACCCAGCACATGCTTCTCAGCTCCTACAGGAAACAGGTCCTGTATGTGCTGCTTATTGCCTTTGTCTTCCTTTCTGAATGTTTGTGTGAAACCACATGCGCTCGAGTTTGTAAATACGTACATCAGATAAGATGCGAGAAAGCCTCCCCATCAGAAGACCTTGCCTTTGAATGTGGCAGAATCTATATTTTCCTCATTCCTTCCCCCTCTGCCGTCAAGAGAGAAAGCCTGACAGGAAGAGCACACCACTTCTCTTTGAGAAGACTCATTACTGCGGTCAGCAGATCACATTTACCCAGGTTTTGCTCTTTCAGTGTTGACACACTTTCAGCTGCACAAAGGATGAGACTTACCTGTGCATTTTAAGTCACTTAAAGAGGACATTCGGAAACAGTCAAATCAGGTTACCATGCAATGGGAGCTTTTATAGCTGGCCGTTCAGGCCATGCTGCTGACTGCTGAGCTAGCTCTTAGTAAGAATGTGCAAGTTGTGCTCTTTTTACTTGCTACTTGTCCAGCTCTGGACTTGTTTGGAGTAATTACTCTTGCATAGACAGGTATGAATTTAGAGAACTTAGAATTTAGGGGAATTTTCTGAAGTTAATGGAATTCTCATGAGATTTCCATTGAGGAGGAGAAGAGAAAACCTTGCTGAAAGCAGCTTTGAATGAGCTTTAGAAAAAAGGTCCAAATACATCTGATATTTCCCTCAAAAACCCTCACGTTTTTGCCTCTGGTGAGCACATTTCATTATCCTCATCATGCCACTTCATAACTTCTTTTTAACTTTTTGTATTTTACCCCTTTGTCTGGTTCAGTGGGTTTCATTCCCTGGTTTTCAGCCACTGCCCTTTCCCAGTTTTCACTCTTTC
>NW_009935889.1:153434-157560 GCF_000696875.1 Nestor notabilis
TTGCACACCATCTGGCTTTACCCCGGGGTTTGCTAGACAAGGGCACTGTAGTCAGCCTTGTGAAATCCAAACCCCAAGCAAAAGGAAAGCTGTACAAAACCTCCACAGGGCAGGCATTCTCACTTCTGCGTGAGAGACATCTACATTGCCCATAGCATCTTTCAGAACAGAAACCATATCTTGAGCAGTAAGTTATCTTCTCAGCCAACCTACTCTTTTCCCAAAACTTTTCCTCTCAATTGACTGGAGTTACTACACATCTGTTCCGGTCAAGAGAAAGTTTGATCAGCGTGTGTGTGTAATTACAGAGCTTCAGAGTAGAACATAATTTAAGAAACTGTCTATAAAAATGCTTGGAATAAAGCAGATTGAGAACAGATTTACTAAAGAAATTAGGAAGTCATTCCAATGTTCTTTTCTGTTCTAAATAACATAGTGCAAATAAATCTCTGAGGCAAGATTCTGGACAAAGACATTCCTTTGAAAAGAGACCACAAGATTCCTGGTCTTGTTAATGGAGAAAACAGAAAGAATTGGTCTCAGTCTGGGACTCTCAAGTTGCTGATCCTTTTGAACAATGGGAACAAGTTCAGAATGTTGTCCAATGTATTCACCCTTGAGCAGAAAGAAACCAAATTTCTGTGTGCTCTGACTGTCTCATAGGAGCTGAACAAAAAAGAACCCCTCTTTTAAGTTTGCTGGTTTCCAGAATTTCTAAAGGAATTCTTTTAGGCAAGACATTTTGAGCCGTGTATCTGATTTTCCCTGAGAAATTAGGATCTAGTTGTACAGTTCGATGGTTTGAAGACAGATATTCTTTTATTTCAGGAACCTAAATCTAAAGGAAACCACATAGGTACAATTCTCTTGTGCTGGCCACAGAGTGAGGACTGAGGCGAGGTCTCTGCACCAACACAGCCATCCCAGCTTCTAAATTATTTTTCATCATTTGTTGTATTTTGTTGTCTCTCCTGACTTAACAGTTATTCCTGTGTATCTACACAAGAAGAATCATATCATGGTCCTGTTCTGACAGCATAGGTTCAGTGGAATGAAGAGGAGGAGCAAGTTTTCTACTGTTGTACACCATGGAAATGTAAAAATACAATCAGTTGCTTTCTCTGCTGGACAGTCACAGGACTGAAGAGGTGGGTATATGTAATGATAGTTGGGGACAAGTTATAGAGACAATAACTTTCCGACCTTGTTAAATTCCCTCTGAAAAGCAGCATTTATTGTTGTCAGCTCTCAACCTCTGACTGAGGTCGTATGGCTTTTAGATGGTAGAAGACAGTCATGCAAGAAGTAGGTGACATATCAGATGTGCTACCTTTGCTTTATAGTGTTCCCCAGTGAAAACCACAATTTCACTTGGGTTTAATGAGCATGCATGATCAGAAGAATAGAAGCAGACCAGCTAACATTAGCAGGGAGCAGTGTCTGATAGTAATTAGATACTTAGAATTTTGCAGTCTTAGAACTGGGTATTTGTTGCTCTTTGACCTTCTAAATTGGTGGCCTTTTCGCTCAGCACTGTACAGAGAAAAGTCTTGCCAGTGGAAATTCTTGTGTCGATTAACAGATCACTTATCAATCAACCGCCTAAGAAGGGTGACTTCTAAAAGGTGTGAGATGTAAATCAACAGTCTCTGTTTTTAATCACAGTGGATGTACACATTCATTTTGAGTCCTAATGAAGAACTTTGGAGCTGGAGACCACAACATGTTTGAATTGATTTTGATGTTTATTTTGCATGCTTCCAAGGTGTCTAAGATGTGGCTTATTGTAATAGCAGGTGTTGTCTGTTTCTCTGTTTCATGCATGTGGCATGAAAGTAGTGTGGTCACACGGCTATGCATTATTTACATGGTGTCAACATGTCAGCAAGTGGGATGGCAGAGAGCCAGATTAAATCACTTCTCATTTTAAATACAGGACACTGAATAATTATGCCGTGTCACACTTGAAGACACAGGAATCTGGCAAATCAACAGCACATATGGGTGTGAAGCTCATCTGAAAGGCTGCTCCTCCCTCGCCCCCTCCCCCCAAAGAAGGAATCAAAATCAAGAGGCAAGGAAACTATATCAAGTTGACTTTTTGCTCCCTTCCCACCCCCCCCCAAAGCAGAGGATGTTTGCTCCTGAGAATGGACAACCACTCTACAGCGTGTCTGTTTGCCATTTATCTTTGTCGTCTCTGTAAGTGGTAAATCTATTTGGTTTGATTACTTTCTTTCATTAGTTTTTTGCAGAAGCTAGCACAACAGGTCCATAATCGAGTGGTGAGTGTATGTGTAAGAGGCAAGCACATTATTTAGAATGGGTGCTTCAAGGGTTTGAGGTCTCACAAGAAAATCTAGGAGTAGTGTTCTCAGTCACTGTTTCTTCTGCGTTAGCTCTGATTTCTGTGTCACCCCTAGAGCCGTTTTACTTTGACAGCTGGGGGAAAATTAACTCAGCAAAATAGAAGCATGAATAGCTTTCTGTTGGTTTAGTAATCCAGTTGAGTTCTCCAAGGAGCCACGTGAAAATCAGAGAAAGTGGAAGGGAAGGAATGTGCCTGCGTGCCAGGGAAGGAAGGGTGCAGGGGAAAGTGGAGGGAGCAGGACTGCTAGATGAACTCAGCCATAAAAACCTCACCCTAGGATGGTTAATGCACAGGGAGGGAGCTGTTAGAAGGTTAAAAGAAGCACCCAAAACACTGGAATTCATTTTACCTTGTCTCCATAATGCTCTTTTTATGAAACCAGAGCTATGTATGCTCATAAAAACCTTTGGGTTTTTTTTTTGTTTTAAAGGCTAATGCAACCATTGGAGTCTGTGCACAGTTCTTTCAAGTTAAATGCTTAGTTCAACATTCCACTTCCATTTCCTGGTAGAAAATGTTTTATATGAAAGCAACTTTAACCTTTAGAAGGGTTCATTTGCAGTTACGTTTGGTATCAGCTTTCCAAAAAATGCAGTCTGCATTTGGTGTATTATAGGTTCTGGTTTTAATATTGGTTTAGAAAAAAAGGAGTCATATGCCATAAGTCAGTAATAAAATATTGCGCCAGAATTCTCTCTATACACGAATTCACCCTGTGAGCAAGTGGTTTAAAGTAAATTTGATCACTTAAAGCCAAGACTTGGCCTCAATCTATCCATGAACCAGCTGGTAACAAATAACATATTCAACTCTTGGTCACAGGGAACTGTTAGGTTGCCTTTTTATAGTCAACTACAGTCCAACATCTCCTGAAGCACATGGGAATATCACACAGACATGGAAAGTGTCGAACGCCTACCATATGCACATAAAGAAGGATAATAAAGATGAAAGGCCTGAAATGAGCTTTAATTCCTAATTTTCTGCTTTTGATTTATCAGCTGCTTCTGCATTGCTGCAATTTTCTTTGGCCTAAAATTAGGTAAAAGATATTTGAATTGCTTAGTTTGAGCAAATCTATCAGACTTAGGCTTCTCTCTCTGTTAGTGTAACAGAAGATGAATGTAAAACTTCAAAGTACTTTCTTCCTTTCTTTTCAGCATTATTGTGTGTTCATTTCTGAGCCACTGACTGCTGTAACAGTGCACTGCAGCAGGCAGCTCCCGGCCGTGTGCCACTGTTATGGAGGTGCTGCAGTCATGGTGGAATGGGCACTGAACTGGTACAGCTGTATCGAGGTGACTTTGAACTAGAGATAGGATTGATTTGGTTGGGTGCAAGGCCATAAAAACATGGCTCAGTTGCTTCTGGGACATTAACAGCTTCCCTGGATGGCGCTGCAGTGTGCTGTGGGACTATCTCAGCTGCCAGGTTTGCTCAGGAGTCTCTGCACTGTGGTCCGTTGCCATGTTGGGATGTATTCTAGGAATTATCCTCCACAGGACTTCTGTGTTCAATAAGCACCTCTTACAGAAAAAAGGGCCTTCAGACAGGCCTGGCCATGAGTGAGACAATAAAGGCTAATCCTCTGTGCTGCTGAGCCTTACCTTCTAATAAAGGACTCAGAACTTGTAAGGGTAAAGCTTCAAAGTAAGTACAGATTTACAGAGGGAGGGCAGATAAGAGGGTTGTAGCCCACCCATTAAGACCACCTGGTCTTAATAGATGGTAGCAGTCAGCCCTTGTGCAACACAC
>NW_009935889.1:157591-173262 GCF_000696875.1 Nestor notabilis
GTTCCAGGGAGTGAGATTTCCAAGGATTCTGCTGGCCATGTACTTGTTAAGGTTGGGTGAGTTACAGAGGCTAAGTCTGTCAATCACACCACCCCTTGAACTGCAGCAGCTAAATCTGACAGTGATGGTGAAGCAGAACCTCAGTAAAACAGTGTTTATGATATTTAGTATCAGTAATCTTTTCTGATGATGAATGCATGCCCAATGCTTTGAAGATGGAAAGGTCTGCAAAAATACCAGCTATTATTTTATCTGGAAATGTCTTTTGTGGTATCCCAAAGAATATTCACATTTCTTATTCCTTTTTTGTGCATGTGCAGGAGTTCTTATGAATTTTCAGCAGTGAGTCCGTGTGGGAATAATTTCATTGTGAGGAGAAAGCTTCCATTCTATCATGAAGAAAGGCTGCATGGAAAGTACAGAAAGCTGCAGAAGAAAGTATCAATCACTGTTTGAAAGCATTGTGTCCTGTGGAGATGATAACCAGAACATGGATTTGCCTCCAAACTTTGTAAGCTTGTAGAAACCCAAGTGATGGGAAACAAATGTGAAAAGTTCACAAAAGTAGTAGCTGCTTGAAAGAAATAATTTTTAAAGCCCTGTTGTTTTTATGATAAACAGACCTGCTGAGAAGAATATTCATTATTTCCAATACCATCGATTAAACAGGTAGAGCTATTCCCAGTAGTTCTGGTTGTTGCCTAGATTAGTGTTACGCTCTTCAGTTGCTAACAATGAAGTTATCAGCCACTGGAACAAATCATTAAGAGGAACAGTGAGCTTACCAGTTCTTGAAGTCTGCAAACTGAGAGTGGATGGTATGCTTTAGCAAACAATGGAGACTCAGCTGGGTGAAATTATATGGTTGTACTAAAAAGAAGGGAACATGAGATATTCTATGTGGTCCTTTCTAGCCTTAAGAGCTCTAGGTCTATAATTTCACAAATACCATTACAAAGAACTCCTTAGAAGAAGAGATGACCATAGCACCAATCTGAATCCATCTCCTGATTTGGGCTAGATTATCCCAAAGTATTTAAAAATAATTACAGACCGTAGCACTGTTTCTACATGTTTCTGTCACTACAAGTCATATTTCTAGAATAATTTTACAATGTTGGAAATCCCATTTTGAGAACTAAGGAGACCATTCTTCTCCCCCAAAGACCTCAATGTGTTTCATTTCATGTTGATTTCAATTCATGTACTTGAGTTCATGGAGGAGTGTATGAACAAGTAAGCATGCATGGTGCTGCTTTCCTGCCTGATGTATTTCAGTCATTAAAATCTGAATAAAGTAAGCTAGAGTGACTCAGTGGAATAGAAGATAATCCATGAAGAAAATTCTAAGATACTTCTCATTACTATAGACTATCACTAAACAAAATTTCAATTTTCTCCTCTTTGTAGTGTGATCTGGCATACTGCTTAAAGGAAGATTTTTTTTTCCCCTATAGCAGCCCTCCATTTGAGAACCACTAAACCATTTTTTTCACCCCCCCCCTATTTCCAGTGTTTTGGACACTGCAGCAACTTAAAATTAGCAAGAGAGTTGGGAGTTTGGAAAAGCTGAAACTGACTGAACAACTGAACAAGAAAAGAAATAGTTCCTCAATGTTGGGATCTACTTTTCTCGCTTTAAAGAAAGAAGGAATTAAGCCACTACATGCTTGGAAGAAAGGCCTTACTATTTCATGATGTTTTTCAACCATCATCTTTATAACTCCACTGAATAGTTTCTCTGATAAAAAACCTGTAGCCTACACTACAAAGGGCTTTAACTGTATGTATGGAATATGCTGTTACTAGCAATCACCATAATGGTCACAAATGGTATTCCTTCTGTATGATTAAACCATCTTGTTAATCATAAGAAAGAATTAGCCCTGTGCTAGTATGTCTTCCACCCACAGAGATGGTTTGGCAGCATAGCTAGGACAGCATCATTGGGATGTCCTAACTAACACTAGAAGATCTGAACATCACAGTATAGCTTTTCAACTATTTCAGGGAAAGTTGATAGTTTTGTGTCCAGAGGCAGAGTTTTAGGTTTTGGATTGTAGTAAACGCCCTATGTTTCTGTACGTGTCTAAAGCTTTCTTCGTGGCTTACTTTTATATATGTATGTTGTGCCTTAATAAATATCTCAGCTGTTCCTCAGCTGGAGGGCTGTCTGCAAAACGTGCTTTAGCCAAACACAGCATGTCACTTAGGTGCAATGAATGGAGCACAATAAGAGACCCCAGAGGAAAGTTGATACCTTGTCATATATAGGCATTCAGATGGCTTTATCAAGCATGTTGTTCTGGTCTTAAGTGTCATAAATATAAAACTCATGCTGATTCAAATAAGCTCAACTTTCTCTTGCTACTGTGTCTTGTGCTCTAGAGAAAAGATGATTGGAAAAGCTGGATGCTGAAACAAAGGAGTCACCTCTGACTGCTCTTAAGCTTTTCAAATATATCATCCTGTTTAAAAAACCAAACAACCCAGTTTATCGTAACAATTTCAACATCACCAATGACTGATTTGAATGACATGCAAAGGCCATAGTAAAGTACAGGTGTAAATGTTTAATATTTTGATTTCATGAACCTACAAGAACAATTTTGGGTTGATTTGGTTGAAGAAACTCCTCAGTTTTAATCCCCTAAAGACTATCTATGTAGCTCTGTTCTAAAAAGTATAATAACAAAAATAAATAAGAAGGGGGAGGGGACTAAGAAATCAGTAAATATTTGAATGGTTGGAGGTCTGGGCCATGTTCCCATTCATTCAGGCAGTTCTCAGAAGTAATTTTTGAGCCACACTGCAAGGAAACTGGGAAGAGCTTGACCAGCTGATGTTCCCTTTGTTATGTGGATATGCAGAAAACAGATCTCTTGTCCAAGAGAATTTTGTTGATTTTGAGGTATTAGGCCTGACATGGGGCTCTGGGAATATCTGAGTGACTTCAGCAACAAACATATTTCGTTTTACTTTTTTTTTTGCTAACTTTTTTATTTTTTTATTTTAACCTTTTAATAGAAACTAAATTAGGGTTCAACAGGAGAACAGAAGAAAATTGTTCTAACTGTTAAAATTGTTGTAATGGCACATTTCCAGAATTTCAAAACCTTTTTTTTTGAGTACAGGAAACTCTTCTGGGAATAATTTCAGTTTTGATGAACTGTCAGTTGTGACCATCTCTCTTCTGCATGAAAGTCCTATTCTCACTCTCAACTCTAAACCCAGGCTTCCAATACTTTGGTTTGACTTCTTTACTTGCCTTACTGATGCATTAGAGACACAGATTATGGACAGCTATCCACTGGTGCAATAGGACAACAGCAAGAGTTTTGTGATGGTTTTAATTGGGATTCTTCTGCACATACTTGAGATTGTAATAGTTCTGTGTTTTGTGTTTCTGCCTTTCACATACATACTGTTTCATGTCAATTATTGGTTAACAGTTTGTTAACAAGTAGATAAGAATTACATGTGTGCTAGAAATTGATTTTATTAACACACCAACTGCTTTTTTCCATTAGATGTCAGGAAGGATTATTTTCCTGTAACTAATGATCATGATCGTGCTGATGGGACAAAATTTGATGCCTTTGGTGAAGCGTTATTAATGAACCCCACTTTAAGAAGTCTGGATGGCTCTTCTACCTGGAAACAAACACTGGATTATTTTTTTCCCCCCACTTTTGATGGCAATATTTGTATATATTTGCATTACCCTAGAAATCAATTCCTTTCATGACTTGACTGAATGGACCATCTGTTCTGCTAGGAAGAAACTAAGGCACCAGTTGCCCTGCAGCCAGAGGAGCTGCTCTACAGGCTGCAGATGGAGGAAGCCCCAGTCATGGAACAGAAGCACCAAGGGCTGGGTAAGGTATGCACAAATACTGCCAAATTATTCCAGCAAAAGTCCTTATGCTTTATTCTTGTGTGAGAAGATAAATCAAAGTTGAGGTGTTCAGAACCTGAAAAGAGGGGCTGGTTCGTAGGTATTTAATAAGGAAGTCATCTAATAACCAAGAAGGGGTTTCTTCCTGGTTGAAACCAAAACGGCCTTGCATTTGGCAGGCTCTCCCCTCTCCTCCCACAACAAAAATGTCTACTAGTTAGTAAAAGTAAGTCACCTTATACATGAACAAAGTACTGTCATTTCTAACCCAGATGCAGCAGATGCAGCCTTTTCTAACAATATATGCTTGTGAGGCAGCATTGGCCTCCAGAAGGAAAGGACTCCTCATGGGAGAGGTGTTGTCCTTCATTCTCAGGAATGTACCACACTTCCGATGAAAGCAGGTATTGGAAACTGCTTGTTATCGTATCTTAGTTGTAGTGTGTTTCCTTGAAGTACATGACTCTGGTGTGCTGTTTGGCAATAATGCAGCTGGACCAAAACTGAAATTTCCATTTGTCATCTTTCTGAAATCAATTATGGGTTTACAGCTTTTTATACTTGCAAATAGCTCTACTCTGTTGTTTCAGGCTCATCTGAGGAAGAGCTGAGATTTACTGATGCAGATACACATAATAGTTTGTATCACAAGTTTTCCTCCAAAAACGGTGAAGGCCTTGTGTGGGGGTAAAAGATGCATCCCATTATCCTTCCAGCCTAGGAAACCAGGAGTCTTCTCTATTTTCTGTGCCAAGACCTCCTTCCACCCATATTGCCAATTGGCAACACAGAAAGAGCAGCTAGTGGAATATCCTGTTAGCCAAATGGATTACCAAAATTAAATGCCCTACTCGTGTACTAGCCTTCATGTAATAGAGCACTCTGAGTTTCATCCCTTGCTGTCTGCTAATCAGTAGCACTCTTTTGCTATCCAGTTCATTTTGTATTGTTTCAAATCTTAAATTTGAAGCATAACACCAGTGTTATTTTTGGACTTACAGAGCACCATTGCATTGTAGAAGATCAATGGAGAGATTTTGGCAGTGGAGTAGGGAGCAACGGGAGCTTGTGGTGCTGCCCTTTGTGCTTGGAGTGAAGGCAGGAGTGGAGGCTTGTGATGGGAGGCAGGACTGTGCTCTGCTTTCTGTCAGGCACAAGCAGTTTGCAGTTGAAGACAGAGTAGATTTGGGTTTTGTGCACCTCTGGAGCACCATGAAAGTGACTGACTGCTCTTTCATTTTGAAACTGAAAAGCAAGCACATCAGCTTGTGTTCTGCCGCTAAAATCAATTGTTTCAACGGAAATTTTGCTTCTGAATCCTGATGATCATTTGATTTTGCTGATTGTGAGTTTGGAGCATCTGCAGACGCAGGAAAATTTCAGCAGCTTCTATATGACATCAGTTGTAATATCTTTCTATATGACTATAGGATAAGTACTTCTCTATATAAGTACTCCTCTTTTTTGTAGTTATATGGCAATTAAAAAAGACAATTATTTGGAGGTCGATGGTAGTGGCATTTAACTGCATAATATTGCCTCTGAAAGCGTAATATCCTCTCAGGAGCCTAATCTTAGTACTAAACTTTTACTCTGATCTATGAATTCTCACTGTCTCTTAGTTCAGAAGTAGGTTTGGTTGTTGCAACCTCATCCTGTCATTGCATTATTTAGATAGTATATTAGATACTGTATAAATATTTATGCATGGATGTTGTCGATGGATAATATACATCCTCAAAATTGAGAACACAGTTGGCTTTATAGATCAGGAAGGCATATAATCTTTTGTAATGTTGATTTAAGCCAGAAGAAGAGGCAATGCTGATTAGTGTGAATAATGAGGTTTAATTCTTTGTTAGGATAAACCAGAAGCACTGGATTCTGAATAACTTTATATTGGTTGCTTTCATTAAATGATGCTACTGGCTATTTAATGCATTTGAAAAAGCTTATATGTATATGTGTGTATATATGTGCTACAAGCTGAATACGGGCCCTTTCTGCTGTCAGGAAATCACACACTTAATACTTGAAGAAAGACCCAGTCCTTATGCTGGGACATTTCTTTCTTTTTGACCTTTGGCAGTGCATCTTCTATACTTCCACACTCAGCTCAGAACTGTTGTTGTCTAAACAAAGATACCTACTATTATAGACTAGTCCTAACTTGACTTCATACCTCAGAGCCTGCCTTCAGCTCAAGTTCTTGCAGGGGCAGCTGAGGAGTTTGACTGAAGGAACCTGTTGTTTGTAATACAGCTATTAAGGGCAGCATTTCATACTGACTCACAAGAAGAGAAGATTTATTCTGGACTTAAGAGATGTCACTTTTATGCATATTTTGGGAAATTGCAGGGAAATAAGTAGCCTCCTGCCCCTTTCCCCTGAAGCAAAGAAATTTGACAGCTGTGAGTGGAACAGGCTGAAGCCATTTTGGAGATGGATATTTAAGTTGTGCAGCATGGATGGGATTGCTTAGTAAGTATTCTCTCTTTTTCTTTCATTACATGAAGTTTTGCTTTTCTTGGATCATGCAGATTCTTGTAAAAATGTAACAAGCTACTATTCTGAATATGCCAAATAAGAAGCAGATGGATCTCTTTAAAGAACAGTCTATCAGTAATATTAATGGGATCTCATATTTAGCGACCAGGCACCTCCCTTTCCTCATGCCAGCCTGCTTGGCCTGAACAAAGAGGCTCTTCTAGCAATGACTTGCACATGGCAAATGACAAAAAGGAGGGTTTGGTAGCTGCAAAATAAAGCATGGCATTTTTTCTCTTTTCATAATGAGTTTTAATGTGCTATACCCTTGGCTATTTATGCATAAGGTTGTCAGTGGGGGACTGATTTAAACACAAGGCTTCACCCTGTTGTCAATGTCTTTTTAACATCACAATGCAACTGGTGTAACACCACTGCCTCAGTGGAGTTCCTCTGACTTAAGTGTGATCCTTCCCAATTAATGCCATGTAAAGCTATATTCATGTGACTGAGCAGGAGCCTTCTGAATGAAGAAAATTCCAGTTGGTATAGGATACAGTAGGATGTATATTAAACTCTTTAGACACCAACTGATGCATTTTAGGTTAGAGCTTTACTTGAGGGTTTGCTTTATCTTTTTGCTTTAGATGAAGCGGCTCTGTACTCTCCTGTTCTCTTGCCTCGTGACACCTTTCTCAATAAAGAAAGCTTAGTGGTATGAATGACTGAGTAGCTCTGCTTCTTCATGAACAACAGCTTTGTATGACACATAGCATATATTTCTATGCTATATACTACCAAAACCTGACTTACCTGCTGTGCTGCCAGAATAGCAGCTTCAGAAATGGCTGGGGTATGCCCTTTTGAGCTTATGAGACCCTCATGAGCATATCCTGTGTGTCAAGCCTTGGGATGCCTGCGAGACAGCCAAGTGGATGAAGGTAAGCACAAGACAGATTTGGCGATTCTTGTAGCCACCCTGAATGCTCCCAAGGGTGCTGTGGGCAAGCATGTGAGTTGCACAAAAGATACACTTCAGAAAAATCAAATAGAAAGCTGAGATATTCCTTTACTGCTGTTATTTTCTTTTACTTGGGATATTTCCAAAGTTGGGCGGATGGGATGTACAGTACTTGTTTGTTAATGAAACAATAACTTAGTCGGGATAAAGCACATCCGTACTGTTAATTTAATAAAAGAATGAAGGCACACTTTTAGAAGGGAGCTATAAGACAGGAAACATCCTTTTGTACAGGCCCAGTTGTTTTTCCAAACTTGTGCCAGGCTGAGATATTTGCCTTCCAAACAGAATTTTTGTGAGAGACTGCAAGTTCTATAACACCTTCTCCAGTACCTGTTCAGTGAGCCAAAGGTCCGTGGTCAAGTGGGCATCTTGGTTACAACTCTTTATTGAACACCTAATGCATTAGGCTTCAAGTCCCACAGACCCTTCTCTTCCTGAGCAAAGCTGTTGAGCATTTAATTTTCAACTTCATCCTGGTTCCAAGGAAAACACCAGAAAATGAATCCAGTCTTCAGCTGGTGATGTCCATAATGTTTGGATTAAACTCTTCAAAGTAACCAGGAAGATTTGTTTGGTGTTTCTTTTTAGCTTGATTTCAAATCAACCTGAAAACGCAGGGAAAAAACGTACATTTTCAAACTGTAACCATATTTCCTTGAGAATACTGAGGGTTTTCTATGTAATTATTGAAGTCTTGTTAGAATGTCCAATAAGATCTTCTCACCTTTTTGTGCATCTCACCTTTAGTGCATTTTAGAATGATTTTTAAGTAAATACTTGATACATCCAGCCTTGTTCTGTAGGTTTTATTGCCACTCCTCTCAAACTGTTGTAAGATTACTTGTTATAAACAAGGTACAGAATAGAATGGAGGTAGAGGTGAGTGCCACTCCCCACAGTACTGAGAGTAATTATGCCAACTTACTGGCTTGGGATGCTCCCACACAATGACAGCTCTCATCAGTGCATCTGGTTTATTGTATAATTTCAGTGTTCAAATGGATATGTTCCCTTGCTATCTTGTGAGCTGTCAGAGGACTCCGGATGTGAACACCCACTTTAGGCAGTGAGAACTGGTGTGGAAATAACTCATATTTTCTTCATAAAGAGGTCCGTGTTCAGAGTCAGTCTGATGTGAGGCTACTGGAACCTGATGCCACCATCTGTGCTTTGACCTGCTACAACCTACTCCAGCCTCCAGGCCTTCTGCGCTTCCATCTCCAGCATCTCTGGGATCCCCCCAGCTGGCTTAGAGGGTGTTAATTACGGACATCAAGATGGGGTCTCCACCGGAGAAATAATGTTTCCTTCCTTTACACCTGGTGTGAATAAGGGAAGCCCAGGAACTGTTTTGATGCTCAACTAAGATAACAGTGGGCTGAATATGCCCCAGAATGAAGGAATGGTGTCAGTATGATGGAGAGTGCACATGGAAAAATAATGAGTGTTTTGATTTTGGTATTCTCTTTCCATAACACCAGTGTTCTGATAGGACAAGTAACTTGCATTTAGAAGTCTTCCTAGAAACATTCAAAATAGTTTGAACTTACAGTAGATGAAGATTGCTTTAAAAACTGAGCTCATGGCTGGTGGGATGTCTGAGATTTCAGAATATATGTAGTTTATTTCTGGCTTGAATTAAAACAGAGAGTCAAAAGTGCTCGCAGAAACCAAAATTGATGTATTTGTCTTTGATGCTATCAGAGCAAATACCAGAAACAATGATTCTCTGTTTTCTGAGGAATGTTCAGATTTAGTGATGATAATATTAATGACCTTTGAAAATGCATTATAAATCCAGGGCAATGTCAACATTGGTATTAGTGGTGGGTAAGTTTGTTGAAATACCATTTAAAGCAGCTTATTCATGAAACACAATCTTTTGGGTGTTTAGAAATGTCTTATTATATTATCATGCTTGGACCTTATAGTTATTATACTTTGAGCTGACCTGTTGCTCATTTAGCTGGAACTGAAAAGTTGTTCTTGCAGTTTATCACATTTTCTTGGAAGGAAGCAAGGCTGGCAAACAGCAACATTGCTGGAGGAAGCACCAGTAATATTCAGGTAAACATCCACAGCACTGGCCTTCCCCATCAGAATGGTGTTATGGACCAACACGTTTCACTGTCAGTTGTAGCCAAAAGAATCCTGGTTTAGTGTCTCTGAACAATGGTGGTACATTTTCTTTCAAAGAACAATGCTGGCCATGCTTATCCATGAGGCAGTCATTAACAGTTTGATTAGCATTGTTCTGAAATACGGGTTTCCAGCCAAAGCCTAACAACCTTCCCCTCGATCTCCCTTTGTCAAAGCTATGCTAAAACTCTGTAAGGAACAATGAAGTTTTACAATCATTTAGTGAGCACACTTTTGTTCTTCAGCTGTGCCTGTACAATAAGGGGAAATCTGCAGAGTGGTGATCATCCATGTCCCCTACTAAGTTCAAGAAGAAGCACCAGAGTTTAATTAGTCTTTAATGTCTCTTTCTAAGAAGTTTCCATTCAGAATTATCTGGACGACCTTATCAAAATACTCCCTTTCAGCAGCAAGAGAATGCATATATTTTAAAACAAAGACACTAGGCCATACTTACTTGGAAAAGCTCAGGTGATTCCATGGCTCTGAGAAATCTGTTGTGTGTGAGGCCATAGCTACAGTTTGATGAGCACTTTGGTACTGAGAAGCAAGACATAGGTCCAACTCCCAAACTGAAGAGGCTCAGTACTGCAGGAAGTACCTTCAGTAGTGCTTGGTGGAAGAAATGTTCTTTTGCTTGATGAGTTTGGAGTTAATCAGTGTGATTGCCTCTGCAGCCCAGTTTTCTGTTTCCAGGGCTAGCACAAGAGGAAAACGAGGAAGAGGCAAGACTAATGCCTTCTGCAGATTATGTAGTACATTTGAATTGAGGCTTCCCTGCTTTCAGTCTGTGTTACAGAGGTACTAACCATCTTCAACAGAAGCAGACCCAAGAGTTATAGGAAGCTTCTTACCATTTTTGTAACATTTATGTGTCTCTGCAGGTCTGCAGTAAATGCCATGTTTTATCAGGTGAAGAATACAGTTGTCCTAGAGAGATTCAAGTGCTGATCCTTTTCTGACAGGCAGTCCTCACGTTTTTAAGGCTTGGGAAGATATACAGGTAAGAAAACTCTTTTTTTTCTCTTGGCTTGGAAAGCTTCAGCATAAGGATGGAGACTTGGCCTGTTACCCTGCACTCACTGCAATACCACACATCTAAGACTGAGGGCTGCGAGGAGATGCTCTGATTTTGTTGTAGGCCAAATGATGCACACAAGCTTCTAATAAACAGTTTCAAAGGCAACCAACAGGGAGCAGAAAGTGTAGCTGTGATCAGCTAAAGTTGTCAGCGACCAGACGATGGGAAACGTGGAAGTGAAAGAGAGAGGCACTGGGCACTTACCTTTACGTTTATCAATTATACTCAGGCAGCACTGCTCTAATGATATATGTGACATCTTACGTAAGGCTGAAAAGCTGTCTCTTCTCCATGAAGTTATAGGCTGGTTTCTGCTGAAATCCTGACGAGAAATGCTTGCAAACCCTGATAACTGATCTTACAGCACTCACTTCGGTGCCAGTGTTTTACTCATGTGTCCTGTGTTGGCAGTCACAGACAATTATTTGAGCTGGAAAGCTAGGGCAGCATGCATGAGGTGTCTGTTTTTGTGGTTAGAACCTGGGTTTGGCTTGTTGCAATGATAAATTATGAGTATTAGTAATGTGAATCTGCTAAATTGAAAACTTAACCAGCTAAGATCTGGGAGTAAAAGACCATGCATTGCTGAGGTTTCATTGTAGTACCTCATGAAGCAGGCGAAACAGGGAGTTTGCAATGTGTTGGACTGGTTGCAGGAGGGTAGGGAAGTCACAATTGTTTATGGAGCATCACTAGGCTTGAGCAGCTTCCATGACTAAAAGGCAACATTAAATAAGAGTGATACACACTCTCAACCCTGTAAATATGTCCACTTTCTTGTGTCTGCCTGGATGAATGCTGTTTTCTGCCTTTGGATCTGAGTTGCATTTGGTCTCTCTAGAGTTATGTAGGTTATAGATATCAAGATCTCTGGCCCTCCACACCCTGGGCATCTATCCTGTTGTGCTCTGAAAACTCTATCTGTCCATGGATAACTGCGATGCCAGCTGCCTTCCTGCGGGTGTCCACGAATTGAGAGGTTTATATGACCATGTTCCTGTATTATGCATGACCAAGCTCCAAATCCTTTAAGGCATGGCACTGTTTTGACTTGCTGTCTTGCCTGTAATCTTCACTGCCTGTGGATTGGTCCAAAAACGGCCTGGAATCCTGGTGGTCCACATGGCATAGAATGCATGTAAATGGCCCATATAGTCATGCTACTCCCATCCAAATCCTTGATGCAAAGGAAAAGGAGGTTCCCCTGGGACTGCTCTCACAGTGAGAGAGATCAGACTTTGTACGCTTCAGCTGTGGTCTTATAATGGTCACAGAGATGAAAGCGCAAATGTGCCCATAAACTGGTTAAAGATTGGAACAGTACTGTAGAAGCTGTTGTTTAATGTTTCATAGGGCAGTTGTACTCTGTAGGTGGTTGAAGGTGGTAGCAGTGGTATCCAGTGAAAACCAACATTTCTTTCTTCACACGGAATGGTAGGAATGGGGTCTTGAACTTACTTACAAAGGAAGTGGGACATCCAGAAACATCATTTCCAAACCTTTCATGAGTGGAGATGGGAAGGACGACTCCCAGCTGGGTGCAAAGGCAATTCAGGCCACACAGATGATCACAAATTTTTCCAGAAGAAATGGGTGTTCTGACTTCATCTGAGATTCAGACTGAGTAAAGCCTGAGCTGCCAGAGCCAGTCTTCGGTCTGTGTTATGGATCAGTGACCAGTTTTAGACAATTCTACTCATGTTTCTATCATTTTATGAATCTGGTGGTATGATGTTATCTATGTGCAAACATCTCCCACACACAAACTGAGCTTGTCCATCTGTTGTGGTGTCAGAAAGGTGCAGCTTTAGGCTCTGTTAAAATGAGAGGGGATTTTGTTTTCAGCCAATTAGTACTGAAGGAAGAAAAGTAAACCCCGTGTCTTCCTCAGACATGGCACAACATGTACTTCTTATTAAGGACAATGTGCGTGCTGAGTGTTACATTTCAAACTTCAGCTGGTTTTGCTGTTGCCCTATTCAAAACACGTATGGTTAGAATTTTATTACAATGGGAAAAGTGTGTGTGTATTTGTTTCCCACTGTTCCATAGCACAAAAGCTGTTGGGAATTTGCTCCCATTTTAGCAAGATGTGCTGGTGTTGAGTTTTGTTTTGGTTTTACTCTAAACCATAAAAAAAAAATCATTAAAAAAAATCAGCTTTGAAAGTGGATAAATGTGTGAAACCAAAGGAAGAAATGATTTTCCAACTTGAACCAGTATCGGTGCTATTACTGTGATTGATAGTTGGCTGAATTCTTCAGCTAAGGATCTCAAAGCACATAAAGTATCTGGAGGTTCAACTGAGATCAGGCTGTTACATGATGTAGTATGTTGTTTCTGTAAGTAGCTTTTTGGCTTCTGTGTTTCACTGCAGGAATCTTTCGTGGCTGGATATGAGGCTTTTAGGGCTCTCTTACATTATTCTGACCACATTATGTAGGGTGAAAGGGTTATTGTACATGTCTAGTTTGACAAGATAGATGAAGTGAAGGAACCAATCTTTATTGTTAAGATAGGGAAATGAAGTGAAGGAAACATATGCCAAAGATCAGATAGATGAAGGCTAAGAACTAAGGCCATGTTTTACAATTCCCTTAATGATAAGAGAAAGTATTTCTGTTTGGTTATGCCAGACTAACGCAGGTAGTGCACCGTACAGAAGTGGTGTCTGTTAAGGTCTTTCAGAATTCCCCTCTCTCCTCCCCTGCCTATTCACAGCAAAATGTATTTTCACTAACAATGATTCTGCAGTGCTTTTGTACTACATGTACAGGAAGCTGAATGAGTGTCTGGGGACCTTTTAATGGGATCTATAAAAAGGCTGTGTCAATAAAATCCTGTCAGATCTATCCTTCACTACTGTGATTACAGAAGAGGAAAAAAGAAAGGCATTGCTCAATGTAACTGCAATATTCCAGCACGTAATCTTCTCCCATGTGGTCATGTTTCCTTAGATAAGAAAAATTGCCCCTCTGGTGTCAGCGGGGATGGGGTCACTGAATGGGAACAGGAGCATTTTCATTTTTTTCACAATGGACACTTGTTTTGTGTGTTTTCCTGACTGGATAAACTATGTCCATGGTTACTGAACAAAGTTTATTTCTGTAGGAAACAGGTAACCATGTTTGTGCAGTGGGGGTATCAGAACACAGAGGATTTGAAAAGAAGGGTCTAGAGGTCATCAGCAGAGGGGATATGATGAGGAAATGCAATGAGATATATTGTGTGGATTCTGGCATGTACTTCATGGGATGCTTCCTTTCAAGCACTGGTAAGCAAGAGAGGTGAATAGAAACTCTTTGATAACACAGCAGCAGGGTGAAATTTCAGGGCTAGCTCTTCACCTTGTATAAAATAGTGCAACTGATTTATGTTCACAAAGGATTTGGCTTGAAGCCTTAATTGCTTTCTTGGCTAAGTTCTGTTTTCCTTATGTGTGCTCAGACTATCAAAAGAGCATTAAAAGTTGTATTTCACCAAAACCTGTTGCTTCTGCCATCCTATTTGTTCATTATGTTCTCTTGAAGTATTGGTGGAGAGTAACTTTATTTCATAGCTCAAATAAAAAACGTCTCCAGAACTACAAATGGCTTTGTGAATGTCAACAGCATTCTTAATTTGTGCTTTCTTGTTAAGTGACCAGTAGAATGCTGACAGGCTAGAAATGTAGAGTTAATCTCACCACATAATTTATGCCATTGCTACATTGTTTGTATCCTGTGTTTCCACATTCATCTTCAGCTTTCCCATTGCTTCAGGTGTAACTTGTGCTATGACCTTATGTAACGTTACTGCCTGGAGCGCCAATTAAACTGCGACTGCAGCTCATGTAGGTATGGGTGTAAAGCTGAGTGCTGTGAAGAGTGAGAAGTGTTGTTCAAAGCAGACTTAAGACTTTGCCCTAAAACTGGGATGGAAACTCAAGCAATTGCTTTCTGCTGAGTCTATGCAGTTATTCGGCCAAAGTTTAGGATCTAAGGCCCTTCCAAATGAACACCTACTTGAACTGGGTTTACTCTTTAATGCTGTGTAGCTCTCACAAGGAGAAAGTGACCATACTTTTCCCAAAACATTGACAGTACAGAAAACCAACAGCAAACAAGTAGTGGAGAGAAAAAGAAATATTTCTTTGCAGGTAAGAATCAAATGCATGGAAAGACAGAATGATTCCTGAAGGATCACACTAAAACATGTGAGATGTTGTGTAAACTGAAACTTCAGGCCAGCACCTTAACAGCAGGATGTGAACTACTTTTGTTTCACTATTGCTTTGTGCTTATGTGCGTAAGTGTATCCAGCTTGTTACAATACCTCTGAACCAGGTGGCGGAATGGGATGCAAGAAAGTTCCTCATCCGCCTTATTAAAGAATTCTATCCTGTTAGAACTATTTTGTTAATTATGCTTGTGGTTGAAAAACCAGATGGCAGCTTAGCTCAAAACTTTCCATTCCAAAACTCACAGCAAAACTTAAACTCTCCTACCCCTTCTCTGCTTTTCTTCTCTTCCTCCGTTCCCTCCAGAAAAAGTCCCCAAATATTCATCAGTCCAAGCTTGGAGTGCATTTCAGTGCTTTTAGTTTGTGTCCTTAAATTAAGTGCAATGTCTTTTGTTCTTATTCAAAGAAGGTTCTGATAGGTCATTGGGCACATCTTGTAGAAGAAGGGTGAATTATGGGCCTCATGGGCACGTTATTTTACAGACATATATTGGGCAGGCAGCTGGAAGTTCCCGTCATCGTCTTTCAGGGGTCAGTACTCAAAAATAACTGATTTCTTGTGTCTGCAAAAGTCTGAGGAAAATATTTTTATATTCTTAGAAATCATAGAATCCCAGACTGGTTTGGGTTGGAAAGGACCATAAGACCATCCAGTTCCAAGGCCCTGCCATGGGCAGGGACACCTCACACTAGACCACGTCGTCCAAGGCTTTGTCCAGCCTGGCCTTGAACACCAACAGGGTTGGAGCATTCACAACTTCCTTGGGCAACCCATTCCAGTGCCTCACCACCCTCACTGTGAAGAACTTCTTCCTGATATC
>NW_009935889.1:173530-180609 GCF_000696875.1 Nestor notabilis
GTCTCCAAGTGAGGCCTCACGAGAGCAGAGTAGAGGGGCAGGATCACCTCCTTTGACCTGCTGGTCACGCTTCTTTTGATACAGCTCAGGATACGGTCGGCTTTCTGGGCTGCGAGCACACACTGCCTGCTCACGTTCAGTTTCTCATTGACCAACACCCCCACGTCTATGAAGTTGCAGAAACTACAAGAGGGGAATAAATAGCATGACATTGTTCCAAGATATCTATTAGGAATTCTCTGAGTTAAATCCATGCTAGAAATTCAAGCATGCTTTTTGTTTGGATCTTGAAAGGATCTAATGCATATGGCTCAGTTTTTATTCACCATGTAGAAGACTGGTAATATATTCAAGCCAAGATTTTGAAATTTTGGGGTTGTTTTTGGCATTTAACTGAAAGAAGAGCATGATAAAAATAATACATGGCTGAAAAAAGAATAGGGGGTATATCATTCTATCAACTCTGCCAGGTTTATTTACTCTTATTTACTCTTATTTACTCTTCAGCTGATACCATTAATACCTCAATAGAGCTATCCATTTGGTAGAGGATTTAGGCCTTTACATACCTCTTCAGCTGATACCATTAATACCTCGATAGAGCTATCCATTTGGTAGAGGATTTAGGCAAGTAATGGTGGCAGAAGTAACTTCAATTTAACTTCTTTGTCCCCATATCATGAACAAATTCCTCTTTAAAAAGGCCCATCTTCTGCTCTTTTTCTCAATATCAATGGTATTGTACTCCAGCTGTAGTAAGGTACTCAAAACTGAAACAGAAACACCCGTAAGGACTGCATTGATCTCATATTGTTTAGCTGTCTAAAAGTTGCACCTGTCTGAAGCAGTTGCTTTGGCTACTTTTAAAACTGAGGTAAAGTAATAGGTGTTTCTATAAAAGCAGTTTATCCCAGCACAGGAATATCTAGTTGACTAACTTAAAGGTTGTTCACCTTTTAGATGAGCCCCGCTATAAGCATGGTAGAATTTTATCTTCTATTTGCAGAAGTGGTCATATTTTTATATATTGACCTCTCTAGGTGGAGCAGAAGTAAATTAAGATGGTATTCTAATATTAAAAAATAGCTTGTGAGTTATTACAGTATATTATGTATTCTAAGAAACCTACATCCTCCCAGCTACTAAAAATAATCATCTTTTTATTGTCTGAAGTAGCAATCATCTGTTTCAGTTTGTAAATAATGCAGCAGATTAAAAAGCTCAACAGATTTCTGAGCAGGCATTCATTTTACTGTGCCCCAAAGTGGGATGCAAGCCAGCAACATGAACAATATAAAATAACGATAGTGGGTACAAACCTATCAGTAGCACACCTTCAGCTCAAATATTCACTGTATGTAATGCTTTTGGCCCTGCGGTACACAAAGAACCTTTTGTCCAGACAGCAAATAGAAACTGTGGAGAATCACCTTATGTTTTCTGCAGAGGGCACTAAGATTTGCCAGAGCAGAAAACCACCGAAGTGTCAGTTCTGATTATGCAAACATTAGTTCAGAGCAAGGATATTGCTTTTATAGCTGTATTTTTTTTTTAACAGCTACACTGCTTCTCAGAAATAAGAGATAATCCCAAACCCAGTTCCAGTCCTGACTGCACTTCTGCACCAGTCTCCCAGTCTCTTGACTGTATATTTAAGGTGAGCCTGTTAGTCAGGGATTCCTGAGCCCTGCAAAGACAAAGTGATGTTAAGGGCAGCAGAGCCATGCACTCATAATTGCAGCTGCAGAATGAATACACTTGATGTGCTCTTTGTTCTAAGATCATGGTCCAGTGTGAGGTGTCCCTGCCCATGGCGGGGGGGGGGGGGGGGTGTAAACGAAGATTCGGGGGGGGGTTGGAACTAGATGATCTTAAGGTCCTTTCCAACCCTAACCATTCTATGACCTTTTCCAACCATAACTATTCTATGAGCCTATGATCTGAAAGGGTTATTCATAAAATGGGTCACTAATTAGTTATAAAATGGGTTAGTTATAAAATCCTGCAGTGCTGACTATGATGAACATGCTGTTTCTGCGACACTAGCACTTGAGGGAAGTATTTTTTTCACCAGATCTCTCTTCTTAGTGGGAAATATCTTGCTCATGGTCAAGTGGTTGAGAGACACAAATAACTTGCCCTACATGAAGCAGACTAATTTTAATAAGTTACGTTTTTAATATCACTCCAGCTAACTTAGTGCTTGGAACTAGGCAAGTTTCCCTTCTCTATAGGCTACCCATGTGTGACAGATGAGGCAATCGCAGGGTTCCTCAGCAAGGCATGACTTGTGTTTGTGTTATCTGCAGAATTTCAATCCCCTGCTTTATATTGCCAGTAGGTCCAGCTTTTAGCAGACTGTGCTGGCTCTTTAGATGTTTTAAATGGAACAATGCATTATTCATATGCCATAATATGAATTCATGGCCCTTCCACAGAGGAAATTACTTCTACCTGCTTCTAAGACTTTTTCTACTCAAGAAAATTAAACGAAGCATTCAGAGATCTTTTTAATTGCTTATGTCTCAGTTGAGAAACTTCTAAGAATCAGTTTCTTTTTGTAATGTAACTTGAGAGCTCATTCGTTGAATGTAATTATGCAGTATGATGGATTGGAAAGGATAAGTGGAGAGCTAAATAAGATGGAGATGACAAAATAATGGTAATAAAAATAATAGTGCTTGGGTTATGTGATACTTCCTCACAGCGTACATCGCCACACTATCACTATCTTTGAATATTAATGTAGCCCCATGGCTTCTTCCTGCAGCATATATGTAGCAGATAGCATGCATTGTCTCTCTTCTGGACTTTTGTGTACAAGTGGGTTGACTGCATGCTTTGGAGCTCTTTGGAGAGGTGGGACAGAGAAGGCATTTCATCCTAGCTGTGGAGTGACTGCAGACCCGCATCTTGGGGTCAATGTGCTACCCTCTTATCTGTGAGACTGGGTGGTAATTTTCACAGTTACACAGACTAGCCATGCCGCTGCTCTTTCAGAGTCTGAAATGAAGCCTCCAAAGAACAGTAAAGGCCACTGGGTGCAGACCCATGTGTGTAACACCATAGTGACCCAGATAAGGCACTGAAGTTGTTTACCACTAATGAAACCTCCGTGAGTTTTTCAATAGCAGTGTTAGAAAAGGCTTCTATAGATTCTTTAACACAAAGCAAACACATTTTATCAGTCACATGAATGAATGTGTTTGCCTGCCTAAATTGCTGTATGGTACCAGGGCTGTTCTGGTTAATCTGTAACTAGGAGGCTGGCTGGAGAAGAATCACTTTGTCACCTCAGTCGGGTGTTCACTCTGGCCTGCAGAGGAGGAGAATAGCCAACACATTCATTGAAAGTAACTCATGGAGATGGCTGAGGTATAGCTTCAAAAAGAGAACAGGAGTATTTCTGCAAATGGAAGGCTTATTGCTGAACATTTTCTTTTCTGAGTGCTCACTTTCACTGTAACTTAAGAAACCAGACTACATGTGCTTTCCAGACTCCCTGGTTTTGTCTACTGAGACGAATCCAGCCTTTCCCACTCTTCTGTTTCTCTTTTCCCACCCTATTCCAGATGTGCAGGCCCACATAAACCAGCAGGATTCCAATTATACTTTCCCATTCACTATTCATCTAGTTTTTTCTTGATGTGAAAATGAAATGTGACCCAGAATAACCCAGTTAGGGGTGGGGGGTGGAGGGAAAGGGGGATGGACTCCATCATTCCGTACATGCAATTTATTTTTCCCGAGTGTTTTTTTAATTTTATCTTTTTATTTTTTTCAAGTATTAAAACAAAACAACCCACAAACAGGAAGAACAAAAAGCTGGATGTATGCAGGAGGCTCCTATTCAAACCAATGGCATCTGAGGACAGGAATTATCTCCTAGATGGAACAAATGAGCAAGACCCTGATACATAATGATGACTAATTAATAGAAACAATATCAAGACGCATAGGGATGAGACTCAGAAAAATTACTTCTGCAAACAATAGCAGCATTCTTGCTAGGAGGAGACAGAAGAATAATAAGAAATATAAAGAGCAAAACCTCTGACACTTAAGTTCTGGAGCAAAATTTTAATTTACCCCAATATCAGCTTTTTCAGAATCACAGAAATATGGAATAGTCTAGAATAACTGAAAATATGTTTTATAGTATTTACCCCACTGTTAATACTGACTAGGGGATTGTAATATTAGTCTGTTTTCACTTTACAGGTAGGTTATGAGAGCAACATAAGGTGTTACTCTTTGTTGTGAAGTTTGTACACCAGAATTACTATGAGGGTGCTGAGGCGCTGGCACAGGGTGCCCAGAGAAGCTGTGGCTGCCCCATCCCTGGCAGTGTTCAAGGCCAGGTTGGACACAGGGGCTTGGAGCAACCTGCTCTAGTGGAAGGTGTTCCTGCCCTTCTAGATGAACTTTAAGGAACCCTTCCGCCCCAAACCGTTCTATGATTCTAGGATTGTACAATTTCACATTGAGTTGAAGGAAGTGTGGCTGGCTTTCTTTGGGTTTCTTGTGTTTTAATCTGAAAAACTCCCAACAGTGCTTTCCCGCTACAAACTATGGGGGTTTACTGAAGACAGAATCTTTACAAAGCTCATTATAAAAGGGGCAGTGGGGAAGTGGATTTGATTTTTATTGCTGAAAAATCCAAGGCTACAGGAGCTTTGTTAACTGGGATGCTGTTCCAACAATTAAACTCACCAGGATGTGCTGAAGTATTCTGGAGAAACTGTTCTCACAATCAGCTGGTTCCAATGCCTTTGGCTCTCAGGTGTAGACAGCACCTGTCCTGTGTCAGAGCTAATTGCTCTGTTTCAGAAGATCCAGAGAAGAAAGTTGTGTCCTGTTGTAAAGCCCAATGGAAGCAACCAATCTCTCAAAACAAGGTGCTCTAGGGAAAGTTCTCAACCTGATTACCCCTTTTCTGCACCTCAGGAGAGAGGCCCCGAAACAACAAGATTAAAGCTCTGTTCAACAAAACTGTCATAGATCCATGAAGTTAAATGATATTTTCATCATAGACACTTTGCTCTTATTCCTCTTTCCATCCCCATAAGCTGCTGAGTTTTTTAATGACTGCATCTTGTCTCACTAAGAGATATTTAGTACCTCTTGAGAAATTGAGACCCTGATTACTGCATCCTTCCAGGAACATGCAGGGTGTAGCTGTAACAGTAACAGGAGGTGAGGATGCTTTTTTTCTTTTCTCTCTTGACATTTATTTAGTCACATACTTGGTAGTTTCAAAATACTATTTCTCATGCATTTGAAATAAAAGACAGGATAATCTTATGATAGGGGACAACCATGTAGTTGGCTGCATATCTACACACTGGTCACAAGTTACCAAACGTTTTAATAGGAGTGCCATGCTTTGTCATAATTCTGAATACAGGACTGTAAGTTCCAAATAACTTCATATATTTAAAGTTTCATTGTATAATTAATTTTTTTCCTGGGATATTTTCTTTGCAAAACGCTGGGGTAGAGTTGGAAATTGTTTTTATGCTTCTCAGCTTGGCCACTGTGATTGTCTGAATTAGTGATAACCTGTGTGTTTAGCAGTTTAGATATTGGATTTTTGCAGAACCCAGTGCTCTGAACAGAGTAGAGACATACCCAATCATATACATTCTCATGGACTTATGTATATCATTTGTATATGTTGGTTTGACATCTAGCTGACCATTAACACAAAACCAGGACTCAGAACATGGTATGTGAAAATTCTTGTTTACACCAAAGGAGATTTCCTAGCACAGGGCTAATCTACAAACCTACAAATAACTGAGGTTGGCCTTGCAGCACTCAAGGAACTACATAGCAAAGTATGCCTTCTGAACTCACAGCAGCCACAAGAGTTGCCTGTTAGTATTACTTCTCACTTCTCAATTGAACCTGATGTTCTAATTTTCCTTATTTCTGTAGATTAGCAAATTAGTGTAAAGGTGGCACAGGTGAGAACAGAAACTCATAAAGGAAGTCTAAAGACCTGTGTGACTACAGCCTCCGTCTTGTGATAAATAGCCTGTTCCTGTGCTGGCCAGCAGGACCAGCCCAGGATATCTTCTTTCACAACGGTGCTGAGCTACTTTGTGGAATGAAAATAATGGATATTCTCACTCTCCTTAAACCCACTGACAACTTTCTTCCAAAACTAAGTGACAGAACTTCTTCTGTGCTGGTTTCAAATTGGTGAAACTCTGAGTTCACAAGGTTTTGATGGCTGACAACCAATGAGCTAGGAGAAGAAGCAGGCTCACAAATTCTGCCCTTCCTCCATTGAAAAGTGATTAATTTAAAGCATTCAGTCACATTTTTGGCGATTTGATGGCAGTTTCCATGGGGATGGGAGTAGAGGATTGCTTAAGTGTTATCATAACGCTTAATGTTATGATGTGTGCAAATGACACAGACGGAGGTGAAAAGATGTAAGTTATATTTCAGCAGCACCTGTAAATATGTTAATTTTGGAAAAGGGAGAAAGGAGAGATCACAAAATGTTTTTCCTCCTTCTCCATCTGCGATACATTTCTGATGAATGATGCAACCTCTCGGAATAAAACAAAATGCTCTGTTTTTGGCCTCTCATTCATAGTTCTGCAATGTGTAATATTTACCGCTTTGAGAACACGATGACCAGGGGTGTCAGATTCCTTCAAGAGTAGATAGAGTTATGCTCATTTAGAAATCTGAGTCAGAAAAAAGGTTTCAGTGGCCAAAAGACCAGGGAGCACGGGTATTGCTGGAAAAATACTGTCTGCTTGTTTCAGAAGCCCTGGCGAGGTGATGGTACAGCCCAAATAGTGATACCTCTGACGGGATGCCCAAGAAGCTGCCAGCCTGCACACCCTGGGCAATGGGACCAGGCAGTGCCTAATGGCCTTGGGCTGGGCAGGGGCAGGCAGGGCTGCAGGTGCCCTCAGGACCTGACCCTCCAGTGACAACCAGCGACAAACACAGGAGTTTTCTTGGGAGTTGGTTTTTGAAGCTTTTCAACTCTGGCAGTCCTGAAACAGGACCTCAAATTGAGCACTGCCCCATTGCAGCTTTCTAGCATCTCGCCC